>NC_037672.1:6332682-6346560 GCF_003255815.1 Theropithecus gelada
TCTTTCTCTCTTTCTCTCTTTCTCTCTTTCTCTCTTTCTCTCTTTCTTTCTTTCTTTCTTTCTTTCTTTCTTTCTTTCTTTCTCTCTCTCTCTCTCTGTGTTTCTCTCTGCCACCCAGGCTGGAGTGCAGTGGCATGACCGTGGCTCACTGCAGCCTTGACCTCCTGGGCTCAGGTGATCTTCCCAACTCAGCCTCCTGAATAGCTGGGACTCCTGGTGCACACCACCATGCTCAGCTAATTAAAACAAAATTTTCAGTAGAGAAGGGGTCTCATTGTGTTGCCCAGGATGGTCTCAAACTTCTGATCTCAAGCGATCCTCCCACCTCGGCCTCCCAAAGTGCTGGGATTATAGGTGTGAGCCACCACACCCGGCCTCTTTATGAAGGGTTCTTACATGATGCCATGTGCTGCTGAAGGTCGCTCATTTCCCTGCTCTGTGGCATTTCATTTTGTAAATATGTCATGGTTGTGTACCTGTTTCATTGCTGACGGATGTTGGGTGGCTGCTTCTTTTTGGTATTTTAGGAATTTCTGTAGGGCAGATGCCCAGGGGCAGACTCAGCGGCCCAGAGAACACATGTCTGTTTAGCTTTACCAGGTCCTTTCAAACTGTTCTGCAAAGTGGCCCTCCAGCTCTGTGCCTTTGCCAAGAACTGATATTTGTTTTTTGTTTGTTTGTTTGTTTGTTTGTTTTGTTTTGAGATGGAGTCTTGCTTTGTCGCCCAGGCTGGAGTGCAGTGGTGCGATCTCAGCTCACTGCAACCTCTGCCTCCCTGGTTCAAGTGATTCTCCTGCCTCAGCCTCCTGAGTAGCTGGGATTATAGGCACCCACCACCATGCCCAGCTAATTTTTGTATTTTTAGTAGAGAAGGGGTTTGGCCAGGTTGGTCAGGCTGGTCTCGAACTCCTGACCTCATGATCCGCCCGCCTCGGCCTCCCAAAGTACTGGGATTTCAGGTGTGAACCACTGTGCCTGGCCTGGTATTTGTTGGGTTTTTTTAACCATTACCATTGTTGTTTTCTTTGGTGACTGTGTTTATTGGCCACCGTGGTTGACCCGTAGGAGGCAGAGGCTGAGCTGGAATTCAGTGTGTGGGGTGTTGATTAGGAGGTGCTCTTGGGGTCCACGCCTGATTGGTGAGGGAAGGCAGCAGGATTGGGCAGAGGGAAAGCTGAGCCGAGTTGCAGTCCAGTGACAGCTGTGGCTGACTGTGAGCGGCTGAGGGGCTGCGGTGGTGCGTCCACGCCATCCTGCCTTGGGCCCAGATGGCTGCTTCTTCACGCTTGCCCAGTCACAGGAGGCGAGCCACTCTGCAGGTGTCTCCTGACAGCACCCCGCCTGCTGCGGCAAAGAGCCCTCCTTGCGGGGTGTCTGGGCGGCCCCTCCCTGAGTCCACTCTGCCGGCCGAACACGTCTCTGTTCTTTGGAACGCAGGCCCTCCCTGCTTTTCTTCCTGCTGGGTTGTTTTCCAAAAACTGATTACAACATTTTTTTCCTTCTAATATATTCTGCACATGAATCCTGAGTTCATACCAATTGCAAATATCTAAAGTTGTGGCTTTTTCACTGAAACTTTACGGTGGAAGCACAAAGTCTGGTTCTCTATTTCTTCTCGTGTCAGTGTTGGTGAGCTGTGTTTTTCTAGAAATTTATCTGTTTCTTCTAAGTTTTCACAATAATCTAGCATTATCTTTTTTCTTTTTCTCTTTTTCTTTGAGACAGAGTCTTGCCCTGTCACCCAGGGGGAGTTCAGTGGTGTGATCTTGGCTCACTGCAACATTTGCCTCCCAGGGTCAAGCAATTCTCCCTGCCTCAGCCTCCCTAGTAGCTGAGTACAGGTACCCGCCACCACGCCACCATGCCTGGCTAATTTTTTGTATTTTTAGGAGAGACGGGGTTTCGCCATGTTGGCCAGGCTGGTCTTGAACTCCTGACTTCAGGTGATTTGCCCACTTTGGCCTCCCAAAGTGCTGGGATACAGGCGTGAGCCACCACGCCCAGCCATTCTCGCATTATCTTTTAAATCTCTGTAATATGTTCTGTCCTGTCAAATTCATTCTTCCTTAGTTAATGTTGCTGGAGGTTTGTTTACTTTATTAATCTTTTCGAAGATGATCGTGAGGTTTGGGGGAGCATCCACGAGGCATAGGACTGGCCTCTGCCTACAGTGTGGCCTCTGTCTGTGGCGTGCCTTGTTTAGTGAAGATCTCCAGGGGTTACTGCTGGGCGACCAGGGACAGTCACAGCACCTCTCTGGGCTTCAGTTTGTTCATGTGGTGGGTGGAAGTGAGCACACTGTTCCCTGAGCTCTGTAGACTGTCACTGCCCCTTTTGGAGGGTACTGTGGTCTTTTATCATTCTCACAAGTGCATTTGACTTAGCTCCTGGATAAAGGACAGGGGCTGTGAACAATTTGTCGTGAATCCCTTCAAGCACCTGGCAGCTTAGCCCATGCTAGGTCTTCGAGAAATATTTGTTAGATGACGGCACCTATGTGGCGAGGGAATCAGTAGCTCAGTCAGCAGTTTACTGCCTTCTCAGGGATTCCACTTGGTTCCCCTCCTCCCTTTTTTTAAAGTTAGAAAATGACTCACATGGCTGGGCACAGTGGCTCACGCCTGTAATTCCAGCCCTTTGGGAGGCCGAGGTGGGCGGATCACTTGAGGCTAGGAGTTTGAGACCAGCCTGGCCAACTCTACTAAAAATACACAAATTAGCTGGGTGTGGTGGCGGGTGTCTGTAATCCCAGCTACTCTGGAGGCTGAGGCACGAGAATTGCTTTGGGAGGCGGAGATTGCAGTGAGCTGAGATCGCGCCACTGCACTCCAGCCAGGGTGACAGAGTGAGACTCTGTCTCAACAAACAAACAAACCAACAAACAAACAAACAAACAGAAAAAATGACTCATGGTCCCTTGTAAGGGTCTGATCTGGTCAGGGCAGGGTTTTTGAGGATCTGACCACTCTGTCCACCTCTGCTCCAGCGCTCCTGTGTGACAGGGAACCTACATGATGGACAGCAGGCAGAGAGAAACAGATATTAATTAATTAATTAATCTTGACCTGTATTCCAGCAACTCCCGAATGCTGCAACCCTCAGGTGGCAGCTATTTTGGAGAATGGAGCATAGGACAATGCTGGGTGCCTTCCCAATATCCATTATTCCTGGATTTCTGGCTAACAGCCCTGACTTAAATCAGGGGGCTGTGTGCGTGACTGAAATTCATATTCCCAGGTCTGTAATTCAGCAGAGGTGATCATGGGACCCAGTTCTAACCAATGGGACATAAGCTGAGATCACTGGGTGGGGCTTTTGGGAAAGATCCTCCACAGAGAATGACTCAGCTGGCACCTGCACTTTCCCTTGTTTTCTTCTTGTCTGGAATGTGATGGCTGGAGCAATGGCAGCCATTTTGTAATCATGAAGTGACCTGAGGACACCCTAGGCTAAGGATGAAGAAGCAGATAGACAGAAGGGACCTGGAGCCTTAACCACAACACAGAGTTCTGCTCCAGTGCTGGGTGGCCAGTCTCTGGCTTTATTTTATAAAAGAGAAAAACACTACATTTCTTCCTAGCTTTCTAACACAGCTCCTAACTGACACAGGCCGGGAAGCCCAAATGGAGATTTTTGCTTCCTTTCCATGTATCCCCATCAGTCTCTCCCTGATGCGCAAGGAAAGGCCAATCTGAGCACATCCATCTTCATGCAGAAACCACGTGTGTGGAGCCCTCATGCCCTGTGGTGGGAACATGAAATGGTGTAGCCACTTTGGAAAGTAGCTGGGCAGTTCCTCAAAAGGTTAAACATAGATTTATCTCATGACCCAGCAGTTCTACTCCTAGGCATCTACCCAAGAGAATTGAAGACATCCATCCATACAAAAAGGTACACACGAATGTTCATGGTGGCACTATTCATAGTAGCCAAAAATGAAAACAACCCAAAAGTCCATCACCTGATGAATGGGTAAACAAAATGTGGTCTATACGTACAGTGGAGTATTATACAGTCCTGAAAAGGAAGGAAGCCCTGCCACACACTACAGTGTCACTGAACCTTGAACACATCATGTTAAGTGAAAGAAGCTACACACAAAAGACCACATAGTGTATGATTCCATTTATAGAAAATGTTCATAATCAGAAAATTCATAGAGACAAAAAGCAGATTAGTGGTTACCAGGGGTTAGGGGCTTAGAGAATGACCACTAATGAACATGTGGTTTCTTTTTGGGGTGATGAAATATTTTAAAAGTAAATCATGGTGAACACTGCACAGCTCTGTGAATATACTAAAACTACTGAATTGTAGACTTTGAAAAGTAAAGTGTATGGTACATGGTTCATGCCTCAATAAAGCTGTGATTAAAGACTGCATATGCTTTAAAGTGAGAAGCTTGGTGTCACTGGAGCCAGGCGATAAAGCAGGACAGGGCTATCTGCAGGGTCCCCACGGGCCTGGGGCAGGTGGCCACGTGGCCAGTTTCTGCCTTCTCTAGTGGAACAGGGTGGCACGGTGGTTAGGACCCAGATTTCTCTACCTACACAGCTGCACGCCCTTGGAGAGATCTAGTTCCTGTGCCTTGGTGACCTCACTTGTCAAATGGGGAGACTCCTGTATCGCCCACAAGGTTGTGGTGAGGCTAAGCGAGAGTAATCAGGAATGCCTAGCGCAACTTCCGCCTGCAGGGACACTCAGCAAACCCCGGATCTGATTCTTCCATTTCCCTGCACGCTTGTCCCCCTTGACCACTGCCCAGTCAGCAGGTGCTTCTGTAGTCTGGGTTTGAGAAGAACTTTCAGAATGGTAGATTTTTAATTTTTTTTTTTTAAAGGAGAGAAGGAAAGCGGTGTCAGGAATCGTCCTCCGTGTTGTTACAACATATTATAAAGCTCAGTCATTGAAATAGTCTGGAGGTTACGCTAGACTTGGGAGAGAGACTGGTGAAGCTCCACATAGTACACGTGTGAGTCCCC
This sequence comes from Theropithecus gelada, assembly GCF_003255815.1. Lineage (NCBI taxonomy): Eukaryota > Metazoa > Chordata > Mammalia > Primates > Cercopithecidae > Theropithecus > Theropithecus gelada. Next base: position 6,337,665 of record NC_037672.1, read on the forward strand.
TGTGGCCGCCAGAGCGAAGTCCACAGACTGGCTGGTTCAAGATGACAGAAATGTATTGTCCCCAGTTCTGGAGGCCAGAAGTCCAAGGTCACAGTGTCGGCAGGGTTGGTGCCCTCTGAGGGCTATGGGGGGAATCTGTCCCAGCCTCTTCTCCTGGCTTCTGGTGCTTTGCTCGCAACTTTGCTGCTCCCTGGCTTGTGGAAGCCTCATCCCAACCTCAGCCTCCATCCTCCCACAGCACTCTCCCTGTGTGTGCCTGTCTGTGTGTCCACATTTCCGCCCTCTCTCTCTTCTTTTTTGGAAGGACATCAGGCATGTTGGATTAGGGACTCAGCTTAATGATGCCATCTCAATGCATTTCGTCTGCAACTACCCTATTTCCAAATAAAGTCACATCCTGAGGTTCTAGGGGTGAAGACCGCACATGCAGATTTTAGGGGGAAGCAATCCAGCCCTTCCTGATGGAAAGTCAGAAGTAGGTTTGAGCTGTATAATAAATCACTCACTGTGTAACGGGCTCAATATTTGTGGAGCACCTGCTCTGAGCGGGTACCGGGAAACAGCAGTGATACACTGACAAGGTCCCTGCCCACGAGTAGCTCAAGCAGCAGGGTGGGGAGGACATTTCACGACGGTGCGGGAGTGGCCAGCTCCTCGCGTCTGCTGCCTTTGTAACGAGAACAAGTTAGAGGGACAGACTGCATTCGCGGCCGGCTCTTTCACGCACATAGCACGTGGTGTGGGTGGTGCCACCGCTCCAAGGCTGAACCCCGAGCCCCTTCGGCCAAGGGAGCATCTGCCGCCACAGCGGATGACTTGAGGTTTTATTTTACAATTTCATTTGCCGCGTTATTGGCGTTTGGAAGATGACATGACCTCATCTCCTTTTTCTTTGCCTAGTGAAAATAGCAGGTGGTTTTGTTCCCTTCCCACCACTGGGTGTGTTTAGCGCCATCATAACACAGATTGTTAAATCATCCTTGTATGTTTCCGTTTTGCTCTGAAACGCTCCTGTCACCGGGGGCGATGAACTTGGCTCAATGCACCTGTGTGTTGGTGGAACTTGGCAGATGGGCGGCGGGCACCTCTCCATGCCGATATCTCTACCCCGAGGAAGGGGCCGTAGGGTGGGGTAAAGAGCCAGGAAGAGGGGAATCTGGATTTGATTCCCAAATCTGACATCCCAGCCGTGGGACCTGAGACAAGTCATTCCACTTGTAGGGGGGCCCGCCTCAGTGACCCCCGGGAAGATTAAATGGAATGATCAATGCAGAACTTTTTTTTGGATTGCTTTTAATATGCTGAAATATACATAACACAAAACTAATCATTTTAAGCATTTTCGATGTCTAATTCAGTGGCATCCGGTACATCCCCATTGTTGTGCAACCATCTCCACAACCCGTCGCCAGAGCTTTTTCTTTGTACCCATTAACACCAACTCTCCATAACCCCAGCCCTGGTAACCCCCATTTCACTTCCTGTCTCTATGAATTTGACTCCTCCAGGACGTCATATAAGTGGAATCACACAGTATTTGTCCTTTTGCCACTGGTTTATTTTCTTTAGCATAATATTTTCAAGGTTCGTCTACATTGTAGCATGTGTCAGAATTTTATTCTTTTTTTCGGGCTGAATAATATTTACGGAAAGGGTTAATCTGTAAATTGCCATGCCACTAAAAACAAAGTTTTAGATGGTGTGTAAAAATTAATGATTGAACCGAACAGAGGAGGTGAACTGAAAGGTACACTCTCTTTTTCCTTCAACCCCAGAGCCATTTCCCATGTAACTGCCTGTGCATCCTCCGGACATTTCTCTGCACTGATGGGCATTTATGTGTGTCCTTTATTTTTAGACCTCCATGCTATTCTGCACCTTGATTTTTTCCCCTTTGATGTCATTCTTCCTTTTTTTTTTTTTTTTTTTTTGAGAGGGAATCTCGCTGTGTTGCCCAGGCTGGAGTGCAGTGGAGCGATCTCGGCTCACTGCAAGCTCCATCTCCTGGGTTCAAGTGATTCTCTTGCCTCAGCCTCCTGGGTAGCTGGGACTACAGGTCTACAGGTGCCCACCGCCATGCCTGACTAATTTTTATATTTTTAGTAGAGACAGGGTTTCACCATGTTGGCCAGGCTGACCTCAGGTGATCTGCCCACCTCAGCCTCCGAAAGTGCTGGGATTACAGGTGTGAGCCACCGTGCCCGACCTGATATCTTTCAATATTGGCACACACACATAGAAGTGCCTCATCCTGTTCAACAGTTGCTTAGCATCCACTGATAGGTGGCCATGTCTTATTTCCCCAGGTCCATGCTGATGTCCATGTACGTCGTTTACCAATACTTGCCATTACAAACAACACTGGAAATGATTGTTCTTGACACAAGAGTGAGATTTACACCTGAATCCCTAGAAGACAAGAGGCCTGTGCATTGAGAAGCCTCACATTGTCAAATTGCCCCCTGTGGAGGTGACCCCTTCTCCACCCCACCCACCCTGCACAGGAGGGGCTTCCCACAGTGATATCACTCTTGCGGGGAATGGGCTGCAGGACCTTTTTTTTGGGTCACTGCCATATTTGAAAAGTGCAACATTTCTGGTTTAATTCACATTCTTTTAAAATGATGAGAGTGGACACACCTTTTTTCACTTGCCTTTCTTCTTATATGAATTAAAGAATTATTTCTTTTTCTTTCTTTGTGTGTATTTCTTTTTATGTGAATGACTTGTGAGTCTCCTTTTCTCACTTTTCTACTGAGCTTTTCATCTTGTCTTCTTGTTTATTTGTAGGAGTTCTTTACATAGTTAGGAAAGTGCGCTGTGCATGCTGGTTGTTGAAATCTGTTCAACTCAGAGTCATCTCTAAATATCTTACCTTCTTTGAAGTTACCCATAAACTTGTATGTGCCCCTGAGACAGCGATGCTTCCTTTCATAATCCTGGGCTTATAGTTCCTATCCTTCACCTTGAGGCTTAGAGGCTCTCCTTCAGTGTCTGTTGATAATTTACCGAACCCTCATCTCTTCCTCAAGCTACACAGAGTGAGGTGGGGAAAAGATGATGGTCAGATGCTATGGAAGGAGCTGGAAAGAAGCTGTCAGGGGTGGGGGTGGTGCAGGGCTAACACTGTGATAAAGGCAGCCAAGCAACCTCAAGGTAAGTATTAGTTCAGTGGACTGCAGTGTGGGGTGTTGTCCCTGCCACAGGGCATCAGGGAAGGCTTCCTGGAGGTGGCAATAGTTCAGCTGAGCCGCAGTGGGACCTCAGTAGCCTTGTACTCTTGTCCACAGGCTCAGAAGTCGGCCAGGAAAAGCTGCCCCTGTGCTGGAGTGGGCTGTGGGCCTGTGCGGGGTGGGGAGGGGCTTCCAGTTCCATGTTTTTAAGTGGGGAGTGACCTGGAGTCCCTAGTAAGGGATTCCGTAGGCTGTGGGGAAATAGCTGCTGAGGGGTGAAGTTTGAAGACAAATGATAGAGGGGAGATGGGGAGGAGTCACCCCATTTGGGGCCAAAATAGCCCGAGGGGAAGGTGGTGTGTTGTCCCCATTTCACAGATTTGGAAGCTGAGGCTCAGGCGGCTCCCGCAGCCGGGAGGAGGGAGGCGTTTCCAACTCCGGCCCAGGGCTGGCTGGAGCTGCGCTGGGCATCAGCCAGGGTGGCCGTGGGTGGCGGTGCTCGCGTTGCATGTGATGTGTGGCGGCATGCATGCACCAAGGCTCTTTTATTGCTCAACTGTAGTTTTTTTTTCTGATTATAGAAGTAAAATAGAAAGAAGACCTTTTTTGAAATGACCTGTGTTAGTCACCTCTCTCAGGATGCGTGAGGCGGACACGTTGAGGCCACCTCAGCTGATGGAAGTTTCCGGTAAGAAGCCCGTTCTCATAGCCGGGCAGCAGCGCCGGTGAGCTTGGGGTCATGGGCTGTGGGTCTCAGGCGCCTGACACAGCGCCAGCCTGACAGCGGGAAGCCGACCCCACCGTGCTGGGATCTGGCCCCTCCCCTGCTTTGGCCCCTGGGCCCCCAACCCTGGCTCCTGCCGCCTGGGCCCTGACCCTACCCCGCCAGCCCCCATCGCCGCCTCTGTCTCCTGGGCCGATGGGTGAGGCCCCCCTCATGCGCCACCTCCTTGTGGACTGTGGCAGGGTCACTTTGTCAGGCAGCTGGGGCAGGGGCCAGGAGCATTGTTTCCTCATTGGGCCAACAGTGTTGAATGCCCGCCGTGGCCAGCACTAGGCCGGCCCCTGGGGTCGCAGCAGTGGGCAAGTGGACGATGACCCTCGAGGCTCACACTGAGCAGCAGACCCAGACAGACAGAGTCAATCTGTTAACTAGATCCCGACGGGGTGCAAGTGCCGTGAGAAAACAGGGCAGCCATGGGGAGATGGGGTTGTCACCGGGAAGTACAGGGTGCAGGAAGGCACCCGAGGGAGTGTGCGGGCTATGCGTGTTGGGGGGTGTATGTTGGTGTGTATCTGTTTGGGAGTGTGTGTGTTGATATGTGTATGTTGATATGTGTGTGCTGATGTGTGTGTTTAGGATGTGTGTGTTGTATGTGTTGATGTGTTTGTATGGTGGGGTATGTATGTTGGGGTGTGTGTATTGATGTGTTTGTTGATGTATGTGTGCTGTATGTGTTGGTATGTGTGTTGGAGTATGTGTGTTAGGGTGTGTGTGTGTGTTGATGTGTGTTTGTTGATATGTGTATGTGTTGGTGTGTGTGTTGGTGTGTGTGTATGTTGGTGTGTGTTAGCTGATGTGTGGTGTGTGTGTTGGGATGTGTGTGTGTTTTGCTGTATGTTGGTGTGTGCGTGTTGGGGTGTGTGTGTTTGGGGTATGTGTGTTTTGCTGTATGTTGATGTGTGTGTGTTGGGGTGTGTGTATTGGGGTGTGTGTATTGGGGTATGTGTGTTGGAGTGTGTGTGTGTTGGGATGTGTGTGTGTTTTGCTGTATGTTGATGTGTGTGTGTTGGGGTGTGTGTATTGGGGTATGTGTGTTGGAGTGTGTGTGTGTTGGGGTGTGTGTGTGTGTTGCTGTATGTTGGTGTGTGCATGTATTGGAGGCGTGTTCACACATACCTTTTCACTGAGCAGCCTGCTTTGTAACAGCCACCCAGGTCAACAGGCCTGTAGGTAGATCCTCATTTATTGAACCAATTTCCTGTGTTGGGCGCGAGAGCGTTTCCAGGTGTGCTCGGTTGTAAATAATGTGCTGCCATCTTGGGTTTCCACTCTTACTGAAGGCACAAACGACATCTTTAGAGAGTCTTCAAGTCTGCAGTCCTGCATTTGGACGGCAATGTCAACTGCAGACTTATGGTCCCCAGGCAGCCTTAAGTAGCTGTGCGTCTCAGCATTAACGACATAAAACAGTATGTTTCTTTAGGCCCAGTGCCGGCCGTGGGGTGCCGGGCCCTGGATGGCTGGTATCGGAGGCGTGGGTACAAGGCCCCGGCACCCCACAGTTGTTCTGCCTGTGTCGGGGTACCTTTCTCTGGGGCAGGAGGACAGGTCTTTGTGAGGAGTTACCGAGAGGACTCCCTTCTCTGCTGGAGAGACCTTTGCTGGTTTGTTTTATGGCCCTGTTTGAGGGAGGCCAGGAGGCCCTGCAGTTTAGAATCCTGTTCAAAGCTTATGCTCGTGAGCTTAAGAGGATTTGGCGGTGACCAACCTGTATGACATGGGCTGTTTGTTTTTACTCCTGTAATGTTCTCTTCTGGGTCTCGGGCATGTGTTCTTACGATGACTTTCATTTACAGCCTGAGATGATTGTGAATTCTTCAATAGCATCCACCTTTTAGAAACAGAAAGCTTTCTAAAGTCACGTTTGCAAGCCCAGCCTTTCCGGATTCTGTGTCATTAACTCATGACCAGAGCTGTCTCTCATCCTCTTGCTTACTTACCCCTGCCTCCCTGCACCATGCTGAGGGCAGAGCGTGGGTTTCACCGTGCTGTGTAAACTGAAGTGCGGTACCTGAGTTGAGCTCACCTCCCACTCTATGAATAGAGCGACAATGCTGGGGACGTGTCTCCCAGCCTCCCTTGCAGCTAGGGCACAGACACCTGGCCCCCTGGTGCTGCTGCCTTGGGCCTTGACTCAGAATGTTGGCTGGCAATGTGAGGAACAGGGAGCAGGGGCCATGTGTGTGATGGCGGTGGCAGCGGAGGAGGCAGCCGCAGTGATCCAGATGGCGGCTGCTGGCTTAATTTGGGAAGAACAGGCGCCTTCAGACACTGCCTCATCTTCTAAGCCAGGGACTGGACACTGTGATCCTTGGACATTTCTGTTCCTTGTTTTTAATGCTTCTGGGGAATGTCTTTGCCTTTAAACATGCAGAGTGGAATGCACATTTCAGAGAAGGCAAATCCCCCTTTTCTAGTGGAAATGAGCCTGCACCTCCCCAGACAGCTGGATTCTGGAGATGCTGCTGCCCATGAGTTCTGCCCTTTTGTTTCTGTGTTTGGAAGGCCTGGCCCAAAATGGGGGTTGGGGGTGCCCCAGTCTGGTCTGGGATGCGCAGGAATTATTTCCCAGCAAGGTCGAGGCTGTTCAACGCTGTGAGAGCCCTGGCCTGGGCATCGGGAAACATGGCTCCCTCTCCAGCTCTGACTTTGCTGGGCAGTCCTGGACAAAGCCCTCACCCTCTCTGAGCCTTCACAGCCTCTTCTATAGGCTGAGGATGACGATCATAACCAAGGCAGTCGTCAGGACCACAGATCGCACGTGCCATGGCTGGGCCACCAATACCATAGATCGCACTTGCCATGGCCGGGCCACCAATACCATAGATCGCACTTGCCGTGGCCGGGCCACCACTACCATAGATCGCACTTGCCATGGCCAGGCCGTCTGTAAAGTGCTGTGTTCGGGTTAGAGAGGACAAGTTGGTGTTATTGGAGGGAACCTGTGGTGATGGGGGAGAGGGTGACCTGGTGATGCAGTCCTTGATGGCTAAACCTTCCCGACAATGTCACAGGGTCAGCCCCCTGCCCTTTGCAAAGCACTGGATCCTCCAAGAATGATTTACACTCCGGAAAATGGAATCCATGCTGAGTGGGTTCTATCACATGCAGCCTCGGGGAATGAGAGCTGAGAAGGCCCCTGTGAATACGGGCAGGACCGGGCATCTGGTATCTGCCAGCTGCCACCTGCTCCAGACCTGGGCCACCGGCTCTGCTGCCCAAACCTCTTCACTCGCCCCATTTTAACCACAGCTTGCTCATCAGCCTTCTTTGGAGAGCGCTGGGGACCGAGTGACGAGGTGGGGAGACCCTGGGCTTTACCCTAAGTGGACATATGTTGGAGACGTAACTTTACCCCTAATAATGACAATAATAACAGCAGCTGAGGAAGAGCTGGGGTTCACAGAGCACCTGCTCTGCAAACAGCCTGCAGGATCTTTTGGTAAAAGTCGTGAAACCTGGACATTTAGGTGCTCAATAAATGTTAGCCAAAAAAAAAAAAAAAAAAAAAAAGAAAGAAAAAAATGGAAAAAGGGAAAGAAACCCAGACATGATTCTGCTCATTCCCGCTTTGCTCCTTCAAGTCCCTTGTTATCTGGGTGACCAGGGACCGTTTGTTTCCCAGCAGTTGTAGATGTGAGTCAGCCGCCCTCTCCTGGATGCCCTTCCTTTCGGTTTGGGCACACTTGGTGGTCTTCCTGCACCTCGGTCTTTTGCTCTTGCCAGATGGCCTTTGCCGTCCCAGGTTGGCTCTGACGTCCTCTCCTCTGTGAAGCTGCACAGTACCTTTGGGCCCCTGCAGGCTGCCCCAGCCCCTCCTCACTGCTGTCTTTACTCTCAGAACATGAGACTTGGTGGGAGGTTCCTCAAGGGGCTGAGAGGCCTCAGAGGACACTGCCCCGGAGAGGGGCGCAGGCTGTCTCAGGGTGGGACGCCTCCCTGGTGGCACCGTGTGAGGGGAACCCCACCTGCCCTTGCTGCCTTTGGTGCCACCAGGCACAGCTCCCGGCCCTGGGAGGGGTGATCTTTCTTGGGGGTGCCAAGCTGGCTCTGTGGTCCCTGTCACTCAGAGCAGGCTCCTCCCCACCACACCCATTTTGAGACCCCAGAGCACAGTGACCCGCAGCAGCACTTAAGAAGCAGGAATGCGTCCCTCCTGTTCGTCAACATTTGGGGCATCACTGACAGGCGACAGCAGCCTGGTTGAGAACCACCCTATGCGCCCGTAGAAAGGGCCAGATGGCAGGAGCCGCCTTGCGTTTTGCTTTGGGGTTTAGTTGGGACGGCCGTTTGCAGGGGTTGCAGCCACTGTTCTGAGAGCTTTGTATGTTCAGTGGGTACAAATCTCATGGTGGCCTAGGAGGTAGGGGATGGGGCAGTGCCCATCTGGCAGAAGAGGAATCTGAGGCTGAGAGAAGTTGTTTCCCAAAAACACAGCCTGTTGTGGGGGGCCAGGGCTGCAGCCCAGCAGTCCGGCTCAGAGTCACACCCTGCTGTCATGTTGTTACCCGCACAGTGGGCAGGTTCAATTCTGTGGTGGGTGAGTGTCCAGTGACCACAGCCAAGGAGGGCTTAACAAGGGGATTGTAGGACTTGCAGCAAGTAAGGAGGACACCAGGGATGGTCCCCAAAGCAGCGCCTCCCGGGCAGAGGGGATACCAGGGTTTCACGGGGCTGCTGGGCTGAGCCATCTCATGGAGGGGGTAAGGTCAGTGCAGGCGCAGTGGTCGTGGGGATGTAAGGTCAGTACAGGTGTGGTGGTTGTTGGGGGGGTAAGGTCAGTGCAGGCGCAGTGGTCATGGAGGGGTAAGGTCAGTGCAGGTGCGGTGGTCATGGGGGTGTAAGGTCAGTGCAGGCGTGGTGGTCGTGGGGATGTAAGGTCAGTACAGGTGTGGTGGTTGTTGGGGGGGTAAGGTCAGTGCAGGCGCAGTGGTCATGG
>NC_037672.1:6351527-6518406 GCF_003255815.1 Theropithecus gelada
AGTGCAGGTGTGGTGGTTGTTGGGGTGTAAGGTCAGTGCAGGTGTGGTGGTCATGGGGGTGTAAAGTCAGTGCAGGTGCGGTAGTCGTGGGGGGGTAAGGTCAGTGCAGGTGCGGTGGTCATGGGTTCATGGGGGTGTAAGGTGCAGTGGTTGTGGGGAGATAAGGTCAGTACAGGTGCGGTGGCCATGGGGGTTAAGGTCAGTGCAGGCGCAGTGGTCATGGGGATGTAAGGTCAGTGCAGGTGCGGTAGTTGTGGGGGGGTAAGGTCAGTGCAGGTGCAGTGGTCATGGGGTCATGGGGGTGTAAGGTGCAGTGGTCGTGGGGGGGTAAGGTCAGTACAGGCGTGGTTGCCATGGGGGGTAAGGTCAGTGCAGGCGTGGTGGTCATGGGGATGTAAGGCCAGTGCAGGCGCGGTGGTCATGGGGATGTAAGGCCAGTAGAGGCGCAGTGGTCATGGGGATGTAAGGTCCGTACAGGCGCGGTGGTCATGGGGATGTAAGGCCAGTGCAGGCGCGGTGGTCATGGGGATGTAAGGTCAGTGCAGGTGCGGTGACGGATCACGCTTCTACATACATCACGTGCATGGAAAATGGCGGATAAGCTTCTCCCTGGGTGGGGTTTTTAGGATGGGCTTGAAACTTTTCTGAAACAAGAAGAACTCAAGATGCACTTACAAGTGGGTGCTTTTTCACGATGTGTACCTGAAAACCCCAAACCCGGGACCCCGGCTTTATGACGTCACATTCCATGGGAGGTGCTAAGGGCAGAGCCTGGCCCGGAGTAAACCCTCAAGAAACGTTACTCTTGTTGCTTTCCTGGGGTTCCTGTAAAGCAGGCATGGTGCTTTGTGGTTTGTGAATCTGTGTCCCCAAGATACACGCTGTGGTGAATGATTCTCTGGGACTTATCCAGCTGCTTCCCCCAGCACTGAGTGTGACCTCACAGCGGGAATAGTGGGCTCCGTCACTCGTGTGCTCTAGCCTCTCCTCCCATTCGCTGCTGTCCCCTCCCAGTCTCCTGGTCATTGTCCTCCTGGGTGAATCCTTGTCGTGGGAGGCCTTCCCAAGCAGGGTCCTGACAGAGACGTGAGTGGTCCTCACCCACTGTTCTTCATTTCACATACATTTATTGAGCACCTACTGTGTACCCAGCCCTGGGTCAGTGGCTGGGGCCACAGCAGCGGGCAAAGCAGACCTGGGGCTCACGGTCTAATGTGCAGAGAGATGTGGACCCTCTCAGCCTCACCAGCTTTCCCTCTGGGAGGACTGTGCCAGGGAAGAGGGATGGGGGATGGGGTAGGGGTTTTGGAGTCAGTGGAGCTGCATGTGAACCCCAACCCAGTGGCTTTCCAGCACTTTCACGGGCGTGCAGGACTGAGCTTCAGGAATCCTCAGTTTTCTCATCTGCAAACTGGAGGTGTTGGCACCTACCTCACAGGGTTGTCTGGAGGCTAATGGGTGATACATTCCACGGGGCCGTGCAGCTTGGCTCGCGGTGTGCGCGCACTGACTATGAGCCCCCTCCCAGCTCCCAGCCTGGCCACTTAGGTGGGTGGCTCAGGTGGTGCCTAGAGGAGAGGCCAGGGCTGCAGGGAAGAGGCCAGTCTGAGGCTCTTTGTGGTGTGTGAAATCCCTGGGTTAATCCCTGGCCCTGCCCAGAGCCTGAAGTGGGAACTCCTGCATCGCTTCTTTGACCGTGAGCCTTTGCTGGCTGTCTAGGACTCTGCTTCGGCTGCCATTGAGACTGCCAGGAGTTCAGGCCTATGGCCCAGCAGCCCCTCATCCTCCAGCTGCCCCCTTCCCTGTCCCTGTGAGGTCCCAGCCAAGCCATCTGCTTATGGAGACATGAACAGACCAGCTCAGGGCTGCTCTGCACCTGGTGATGGCAGGAAATAAAGTAAGGATGGGTGATAGGTTGGGCTTTGGTGGCCAGATCTGTCCCTGAGTCTCCCTGGCTGTCAGAACACAGTGACTCTCAGACACCAGGGTCAGATCTGGGGACTGGCGCTCCAGGCAGTTTGGGTCGAGTGGAGGAATGCTCTCTGATGATTCATGCCTAGGTCTGCAGGGATCCTGAAGATTCGGAGGCAGGGCCCTCACCAGCTCAGGCAGCCACCCTTCAGCTGTGCCACCTTGCCTGGGCCTGAGCACAGGCCCTGGAAGCCCGTGTAAAGGACATGTTCACAGGCAGGCAGGAAGGGCCCTCCCAGCCGGAGCCAACACCCTCCACCCCAGCTCCCTGCACAAGCTGGCCTTGCAGAGAGCCAGGGCGGGCGGTGCAGGCTGGGAAGAGGAAGAGACGTTTGCCCGGGTAGGGGCTGAGGGTTTCCCAGGCCGAGGATACAGGGCAGGCAGCAGCCTGAAAACACAGGCCAGTTTCACAGCCTGCAACCAGGTGGGCACACAGGGCCCCATGCTCAGAAGGGCCCACTGGGGTGGATGCTCTGAGCTCACCATCTTGAGGTTCTTCATCATCTTATCCTGGACTTGGTGTTCTGTAAGTGGAGTTGCTGGGACTGTGGATCGTGTCCTGGGGCTTGGAGTCTGGGCTCATGGGCTATGCCTCCTTTGTCCCTTCCCCAGCTCCTGGGACAGGTTCTCAGCTGCCTGCTCTCCTCCCGTGGGGGCCCCAGGCCCTGCCTTCTGTCCAGGGTGGCAGCCAGGTCACTTCTTGGGTGGCCATTGCTCAGGGGTGGCCTGTCCTCCATGGGCTGAGGTGGTGGGGCCTGTGGGAAGGGGGCCAACGTCTCTGTTCACAGCTGGGGTCCCATAGTTTGGTTTTGCACTGGGCCTCGAAAATGATGGAGCCAGCCTTGCCTGAAGAGAGGTGCATTCTGGAAACGGCCGGAGTCCCATGTGGCCAGGGCATAAGGAAGCCGGGGTAGTGCCTGGAGGTGGGGTTGGGTGGGGCGGGATCACCCAGGTCCGGGCAAGTCCCCGGCAAGCTGTGGAGGAGTGGGGCTGTGTTCTCATGGCACGTGCTGGTTGGGACACTCGGTAGGTCCATGCACCTTGGCCACAGATGCTGCATGGCAGGGAGGTGACTATCACCGTCTGGGGCACCGGGAGAAAGAGAGAGGGGTGTTCTGTTCCGCCTGGCACTGCTCAGGGGTGCACAGCAGCTCTGTGGGTTTATCTCACACCAGACTTTTTTTAGAGCCAGAAATTGGCAAGGACTGGAGGCAGCTTGTCCGGTGCATTCCTTCTAGCGGGATAAACCGAGGTCCTGAGAGGGGACACATCCCTGCTCACTGGCCAAGGGCTCTCAGCAGGTTGGTAGCAAATAGCTAATATTAAGTCAGTTCATTTGGAATTCTAGGCCGAAATAGAAATATGTCAATGGCACAGATGAAAAAACTGAGGCTCAGGGTGGCTGAGGCCGCCTGGGATCAAGCGATTTATAATGGAGCTGAGATTCAAACCTGCAGCTCCCGACACCAGAGTGGGCTCCTTCTCCTCCGCATTGAAGCCGTGGCTGGCGTCTCCCACTCTTCAGGATCATGGAGTAGGCTAGTGAGCAGCTGGGGAACTCGGGGCTGGAGTGAGAGGGTGGATGGGTGGGTGGCAGGGCTGTAACAAAGCCTGCCGTGATGGCTGTCCCCCTCCTCAGGGAATCAGGCCTGATTGCACTTAATGAGGCTGGTGGGGAGGTGTCGAGCTTGCATTTTCTGCTCAGTGGGAGGTGGCTATGATGCATATTCATTTATGCAAAACCAGGGTTGGTTCTCTGCACCCTCTCACCCCTCTGCCTCTTCCTCCAGTCGGGTCGCTGGAACCCAAAGACCAGCCCCTGGATTCCCTCTTTCCTTTGCCAGCTTTCAGCCCCAAATAACAGGCCAGGGAGGTGGATGCACATTCTCGCTCTCCAGGGCCAGGCAGGCACTGCGCTCAGGGTGCCCTCAACACGGAGCGTTCACTACCACCCCTCTTCTTTTCACCAGTTTAACCATTTTAGAGTGCACAGTTCAGTAGCATTTAGTACATTCACGTTATACAACCGTCACCACTCTCTAGGTCCAGAACATTTCCATCACCCCAAAAAGAAACTGTTCAACTTGTCAGCTGAAGAATTGCCAGGACCACACATTGAGCGCGGAGAGCTTTCTTCCTCATGAAGGGTAGCAGCCTGCAGGCTGGCCAACCGCAGGCTGGGAAGCATAGCCTCTGGCAGGAGCCAGAAGCAGGCATTTCCAGGAAGGGAATTTGTGATGAACAGGTTAGCTAAGTATACATATTCAACAGGCTATAGGAAGAGCTATGAATATTCATGGAGACGTGTGTGTGTTCATCATAAGCTAACATGATTGTTACATGCATCTCATGTTGACTTTGGAGTAGAGACTTAATATTTAAATATTACAGTCAGGGCCCTACACGTCAGAAGGTGAAGCAGAAGACAGGAAGAGCCTCTGTGCAGCCTCCATAGATGAGCCAGAACCACTTCAAGATTGGAACTCTCTTATCAAGAAGGAATGCTGGGTTGGGCAACATGGCTCAAGTCTGTAATCCCAGCACTTTGGGAGGCGGGCAGATCATGAGGTCAGGAGTTCAAGACCAGCCTGGCCAACATGGTGAAACCCATCTCTACTGAAAATATAAAAATTAGCCGGGTGTAGTGACGAGCACCTGTCGTCGCAGCTACTCGGGAGGCTGAGGCAGGAGAATCGCTTCAACCCGGGAGGCGGAGGTTGCAGTGAGCCAAGATCGCGCCACTGTACTCCAGGCTGGGTGACAGAGCAAGACCCCCTCCCCCGCCAAAAAAAGGACAGTCTGTGTTGAAACTGAGAAAGAGAGGGGCAGCACTGAGCGGTTGGTTGGAATCAGCAGTAGGGCAAGTCTTTCGAAAGGGCTGGTTTCTGCTTAACCCTTAAGAGGGAAAGCGTAATGGCATTTAGTGAAGGAGGGGTGTAATGCAGTGTGTCTGACCTCCGGTCCCACTGTGGCCTGGAACTCAGGGTTTTTTTTTTAAGGTTTCTCTGGGGTCCCTTTGGCCAAGAGGGGGTCCATTTAGTCATCTGGGGGTGGTTAGGATTTTATTTATTTATTTATGTATATATTTATTTATTTTGAGATGGGATCTCACTCTGTCGCCCAGGCTGGAGTGCAGTGGCACCGTCTTGCCTCCCTGCAACCTGTGCCTCCAGGGTTCAAGAGATTCTCCTGCCTCAGCCTCCTCAGCAGCTGGGATTACAGGCACGTGCCACCACTCCTGGCTAATTTTTGTATTTTTAGTAGACATGGGGTTTCACCATGTTGGCTAGGCTGGCCTCAAACTCCTGACCTTAGATGATCCAACTGTCTCGGCCTCCCAAAGTACTGGGATTACAGGTGTGTGCCACCACACCTGGCCTTTATTTTTATTGTTTATTTTATTATTTATTTATTTATTTGGAGATAGTGTCTCGCCCTGTTGCCCAGGTTGGAGTGCAGTGGCACCATCATAGCTCACTGCAGCCTCAACTTCCTGGACTCAAGTGATCCTCCTGCCTCAGCCTCTCCAAGTAGCTAGGACCACAGATGTGTGCCACCATATTTGGCTAATTTTAAAATGTTTTTGTAGAGATGGAGTCTTGCTATGTTGCCCAGGCCACTCTCAAACTCCTAGGCTCAAGGGATCCTCCCATCTCAGCCTCCCAAAGTGCTGGGATTGCAGGTGTGAGCCACTGTGCCCAGCCTATTTTTATTTTTCAAACTAAATGAAATTTAGCCTGAAGATGCCGCTGTATGTGAATCCTTTCTTAATGAACTGCAACCTAACTTAGTTTGTGACTAATGGAAGCCTGACTTAGGAGGCGCTCTTGTAACACATGGGTGAAGCTCAGCCAACCACAGCAGCTGGGCGTCTGTCAATCCAGTCCCAGGTGGCCAACCGTTCAGATAAGGCAAAGGCTGAGCTGTAACCAGTCAAGCTGTCTTGACCCTCTTTTCCGTTTTGCCTCCATAAATGCTCCCTGATCACGGTGCAGACATAAATTCCTAGACCTTGTGCTGGTTCTGGGAGCAGCTGATTTGTGAATTGTTTTTTGCTCAATTAAACTCTTAATTTTAACTTGTTATACTCAGTAAGCAGTCATTCCCATTCCTCCTCCTTCTAGTCCCTGGCAACCATGAGTCCACCTTCTGTCGCGGTGGATCTGCCTGTTCTGGACGTTGCATGGAAATGGAATCATACTGTACACTTATATTCAGCTTCTTTCACTTGGCTGAGTGTTTTCAAGGCTCATCCAGGCTGTAGCTCGCAGTAAAGCTTCATTCCTTCTGACCAGGCACAGTGGCTCATGCCTGTGATTCCGGCACTGTGGGAGGCTGAGGCAGGCTGATCACCTGAGGTCAGGAGATCAAGACCAGCCTGATCAACATGGTGAAACCCTGTCTCTACAAAAAAAAAAAAAAAAAATACAAAATTAGCCAGGCCTGGTGGCAGACACCTGTAATCCCAGCTACTGGGGAGGCTGAGGCAGGAGAATTGCTTCAACCCGGGAGGCGGAGGTTGCAGTGAGCTGAGATTGTCGCCATTGCACTCCAGCCTGGGCGACAAGAGTGAAACTCTGTCTCAAAACAAAAACAAAAACAAAAACAAACCAAAAACTTCATTCCTTCTCCGGGCTGAATGTGTTCCACTGTATGAACGGACCACATTTTCTTATCCATTCGTCTGTGGATGGATGGTTGGGGTGTTTCCATTGTTTGGCCATTATGAATAAGCCTGCTGGGAACATTCGTGTTCCAGTGTTCATGTGGATGTGTGTTTTCAGTGCTCCCTGATAAACACCCAGGAGTGGAATTGCTAGGTCTTAGGATAATTCCAGGTTTAATTTGTTGAGACGGCACCGAGCTTTTCTGTGGTGGCCCTGCTGCTTCACCTGCCCCCAGCAGTGTGTGCAGGTCGTGTGTCTCTCCCAACACCCAACACTCACTTTGCATTTGGATTCCAGTCATCCTCGTGGGTGTGCGTTGTCTCATTGACTTTGATTTGGATTTCCCTAATGACTCATCACGTTGAGCAACCTTTCCTGTGCATGCTGACCATTCGGAGAAATGTCTGTATCCAAGGCCACTGCCCATTTTTAAATTGGGTTGTTTGTCTTTTCTTGTTATCATCTTTGAGGAAAACAAGGATCAGAGAGGGTGAGTAACTTGCCCCAGGCCAGACAGCAAGAAGGAGGGAAGACAGCCTCAGAAACCCAGTGGGCCTGACTCTGAAGTCTTGTGTTCTTTCTTTCAGACACAAGGGAGCTGGTGGTTGGGACTAGGGCAGGCCCTTGCTCTGGAGCAGCTGCTTGGGGTGCATCCTGGGCTTCTTGCCCCTCCACAGCACTTGCCCCTCTGAGGGCAGAGTCCCTGGACGTGGTTCTCAACAGGACACTCCTGGGGAATGTGAGCAGGAGGCCCTGGGACCACATTGGATAAACACTGGCTTAGGGTTTGCCACAGCGGGTATGACTTCTTGACCCAAGGCTTGAGTTCGGAGCCTCCTGGGTCCACCCCTGCCAGGCTGCTGTGTGTCTGTGGCCTGCCCCTCTCCCTGCTCAGCTTCCTCACCTGTGTAATGGTGAGAGAGGAAGGGGATCCCACAGTGCTTAGAAAGCCATCAGGAGTGTCAGGGGATGGTCCCTATTGATGTGTCTGTCTGTCTGTCTGTCTCCCTCCTGGGCAGATTGCCTCCAAAGTGGGAGCTGTGTCTGGCTCAGCAGATGTTAGCCAAGACCCAGGGACCAAGGAGGAGGGCCGCAGGGCAGATCCCTGCTGAGACCTCGCCATCCTGTGGTATCAGAAACTGGTGCAGCTGGTCCCTCCGTGCCCTGTGGCCACTTCTGGGTGCTCACGCCAGCTGGCCCCTGGGCCCGCATTTGAGCAGAACTCAGTGTTAATCTGGTTCCTGTGGGTCCATCCATGCCCAGTGACTCCAGGGGCCCCAGCCCTGCCATCCCCGGATGGGGAACATGGGGCTGGAGGGAACACAGGGTGGGAATTCTTGGAACTCTGGAAGCAGGTGCTTGGAAAGCGTGAGGGTCTTGGACTCTTAGGTCTGGATTCATTTGTGTCCTCAGCTATGGGGTCTGGGGGCACATTGAGGACCTCCCCAGCCTCAATTTCCCATCGCTACAGTGAGGATTGGCAATGCCTGGGAGTGCTCCCAGCACGGCTGGTGTAATGTTCATTTGAACAACTACAGAATGACATCAGCCATCCTGGATACTTACATTTTGGGGTCTCAGAAAAGGGTTAAAGGCAGCAACGTTCTGCCTCTGTTTGGGTCCCAGATACCCTCTTCCCAGGGTAGGGCAGACTCCAGGCCAAGGGAGCAGGAAAGGCAAGGAGGAGGCCGGAGGGTGGGTGGCAGGGCTGGGAGTGGCTGGGAGAGTGCAGGTAGGAGCGGTGCGTTTCACAGAGACAGGCCCATCGCGTGAGGTTTGGAAACAACACATCTCTGTTCCCAGAGCTCAGCGGCCCCCACTTGTCACGGCCCCCAAAGCCATTGGCGTAGGGGTCCCCTTGCCTCTTGGGGAGAACAGAACCCGACAAGAGCAAAGCGGTCACCGCTGGAGGCAGGTTTAGCGGGTGGCTCTGGAGGCAGATGGCCTGGTGTGCCTGCTGGCTGTTCCGTGAGCTGTGCCTCAGTTTCCTCATTTGTAATAGGAGGGTAGCAATAATTCCTCCCTCATAGCTAGCTCTTGGCCGGTGGTACATGCTCACAAATGGGCAGTTCTGCAGACGCAGGGTGTGGCAAGGGAGAGTGGCCCCCTGGACAGGAGACTGGTGGCTGGTCCAGGGGAAGCAGCACCAGCACCTGTGTGAGTGCCTCCTATGTATGAACTCATCACCTCGAGGGAGGAGAGGAGGGCCCTGGAGGGGTGGGATGAGAGACGACCCTTAAGAAGTGCATATGTGGGGAAATGAAGTCACACTCCGAATGGATGGGCTCCTCTCTGGAGCTCTGGGAGAAAGCCACTGTGTGGGGTATCCCTTGTTAGTGCCTTGAGGGGGCTCAATGAATGGCAGAAGCTTCTAACCCACCTGAATGATCACTGTACATTGAAGCCCCCGCTTTCTGGCTAGATCATGGGAGAAGGGAGCCCTGGTGAATGAGAAGGTCCTGGAGGCGGTTGGTAGAGAGTAGGCATCTAATTGATGGTAGCTAATGTGAGCAGTGGTTTACAACCAGCTGAACACAACCTACAAGAGGCAGAAGAAGCCTCCAAAAGCCCTCAACGGCAGGTTCGCCTAGGACACACGGCTGGAGCTGGGTGCTGCATTTGCACATTGGAGGCATCCTCTTCCTTCAGACAATGTGTAGTGGTGGGCACCCGGCTTGGAGTCAGACAGACGCTGTGGCCGCTGATGCTGTGTGGCCAAAAAGGCTGCTTACTTAGCCTTTTTGAACCTTACTTTCCAAGCCTTGTGCATTTCAGACTCTGCTAATTGAGGGAATTGAATTTGCTCCTCATCTGCATTCTGTCCTATCAGGACAAGGAGATATGTAAGCCCCAGAGGTCATGGTGTTAATTAATAAGAACAATGGACAAAGAATACGGAAATCAGTCTCCATTCGGCCACTTCCCAGCCCTCGCACTTTGCCTCCTGCACTCCAGTTTCTCTGTGTGAAACATGGCTGATAACTCCAGTCTCGAGAGTTGCTGGGAAGAATCTGTGACCCAATGCAGGGAAGACTCCAAGCACACCTGGGCACATGATGGGCCTTGCATAAATGACAGCCACACCACAGCTCCCAGGCTCCAAGCTCAGTGCTCTCCTGTCCCCCTCCGCCCCCGCATGGCATCCTGTCCCCAAAGTGGAGGTGAGGAAGGCTGCTGTTGGGGAGTGAGGAGCTGTGAAGCTCATATACCCCTTGGACTTGAATCATACAGGGCTGCCAGTTTTTATTGGTTTCAGGCTGTGCTCTGCACCCTGGGGATGGCCCTGTCGTGCTCTGTTTCAGGTAGCCCCTCGCCTGTGTGTGACGTGGGTCATTTGTCGCCCTGATAGTATTGACAGGGCTGCTGCTGGCCTGGGATGGAATCCACTCCACTCAGGGCAGTGCCTGAGAGATCTTGTCCAGAAGCATGCGTGGACAGTGAGCTGCTCAGGGACAGAGTTGCCCTTTGTTTGGGTGTAGACCACACTGCCCCCTGTGGTAACGTTGGCTGTTGACAGAGGACTGCTGTGACCCCGGCCTTGGCCAAAGCCCCGCTTGCTGAGTGTCTACTCCCTGCCTCCCTCCTCCTCTGCACATCTCCCACCCTGGGGCAGGCATCATTGTCATTGTTGAGGTTCTTAGGACCCTGCTCAACTCCCCAGTGTCCCCCTTCATCCACTCACCCCCTGCAGCCAGAGCCATTGGTCTAACCTGTGAATCTGATCCTGCCCCTCTCTGGCTGTTAATCCCCGGTTGTATATCCCCTGGTTGTATATCCCTGGGGAATAACAACCCAGCCCACCTTGCCACTCTTCTGTCCCCTCTGAGGGTATCATGCCCTCATTTCAAATAACCAGGCAGAATTGCAGGGGCGAAGCAGCTTATATCTCACGTGGTGAGATATAAGATGAGCAAGCCAGGACTTCCTGGTTACCTGACTGCAAACCACTCCCCAATCTCAGGCCACTCTGTCTCCTCCTTCCTTTTTCTGCAGTTTTGTGTCCCTGTGGATCACTTTCAGGTCCTTCTTGCTCTCCCACACTGGTGTTTGAGGGGCTTGGTTGCTGGTACACAGCATGCATATCAGTATTGCCTGGAAGAGGGCAGGACTTCCTACCCTCTCCCTGTTAGCTCCTCTGTTACCCAACTTGCCTATTTATTCATTCATTTAATGAATATCATTAAGTGCCTGTTTGTGAACAGGTGCAGACAGAATGGGGCTGAATGTACATGCCTCACCACCGAGTAGCGGTGGCACAGAATCATCAAATGGGCACGGGAACAGCAGACGCAAAGGCCCTGTGGCAGAAGGCAGCATGGCCCAGAGGCCTGTGTGACTTCAGAGGAGAGGGAGGCTGCATGATGGGAGCTGGGACTGGGGAGCTAGGCACGGGCCTGTCCTGTGGGGCCTGGGTGACCTTTTAGGGTTTTAGGTTTCTCTGTGGCTCTCAAAATCATGGGGCCTGGCTCTGTTCTCCCTCCTCACACTGCAGGGGCTATTTTGGCTTGCACTGTGATTTATCTCTTCCTGTCACAGTTCCCTTCTTTCCTAGGTGCTGTGGGGGCTCTCATATGACTCCAGCACCAGGCATGCCCTATAACCTAAGGCCCCTGGAAACTTGGTCTCCCAACATAGCTGGGGGCAACACAGCTGGTACTCTAGGGGAGTCAGAAGGGTGGATGGTGGCAAAATGCTCCCCTCTCAGGGGTCTGCTCACGATCCTCTCCATTCTGTCTTCCAAAAGAGATGGTGGAGAATTGCTATAATCTCTTCCTTAAATGTTTGTTAGAATTCACCAGTGAACCCATCTGGGCCTGGTGCTTGCTGTTTGGGAAGGTTATTAAATTGTTGGTTCCATTTCTTTTTCTTTTTTCTTTCTTTTCATTTCTTTCTTTTTCTTTTGTTTTGTTTTCTTTTTTTTTTCTTATTTAAGACAGAGTCTTGCTCTGTTGCCCAGGCTGGAGTGCCATGGTGTAATCTTGGCTCACTGTAATCTCCACCTCTCGGGTTCAAACAGTTCTCCTGCCTCAGCCTCTTGGGTAGTTGGGACTACAGGCACGTGCCACCACACCTGGGTAATTTTTGTATTTTTAGTAGATATGGGGTTTCACCACATTGGCCATGCTGGTATCGAACTTCTGACCTCAGGTGAGCCACCTGCCTCGGTCTCCCAAAATGCTGGGATTACAGGCCTAAGCCACCACGCCTGGCCCATTTCTTTAACAGATACAGGCCTATTTAGATAGTCTATTTCTTATTGTGTGAGTTTTGGCAGATTGTGTCATTTAAGGAAATGGCATTTCATCTAGGTTATTAAATTTGTGGGCATAGAGGTGTTCACAGAGTTACTTGATTTTCCTTTGAATGTCCATGGGATCTGTAGTGATGTATCCTCTTTCATTTCTAGTATTAACAGTTGTGTCCTTCTCCTTTTTCCTTGTTAGCCTGGCTACAGGCTTTTTAATTTTATTGATCTTTTCAAATAACCAGTTTTTGATTTCATTAATTTTCTCTGTTGAGGTCTTGTTTTCAATTTTATTGATTTCTGCTCTAATTTTTATTATTTTCTGCTGTTTACTTTGGATTTAATTTGCTCTTCTTTTCCTGGTTTCCTGAAATGGAAGCTTAGATGCTTGATTTTAGATCTTTCTTCTTTTCTAATATATACATTCAATGGTATAAATTTCCCTCTAAGCACAGCTTTTGCTGCCTCTCATAAAATTTTGATAAGTTGTGTTTTCATTTTTAATTAGTTCAAAATACTTTTGAATTTCTCTTGAGACTTCTTTGAGTCATGTGTTATATAAAAGTGTGTTGTTTCAGTCCTCTCCATTCTGATACTGTCAGGTAGGATTTTTGCTTCTTTTTCCATTTTGCACAATAGACTCCCTTCTGCCTGGAGACAGATTTGCTGGCCTCACCTGGGACTGCACAAGTTGTTAGCTGAGACTCAGTTTTCTCATCCATAGAGCAGGGAGCAAAGTACCAACTTCCCAGGTAATATGGACCTGGAGAGTTTGTAGGTAGGGGAGCTGGTATTGGAACCCCTGTCTACTTGGCTTCCAGACCTCAGTATTTCCCCTTCTTCCCACACTGGGCTCCGCATGATGGGCTGTGGAAATGATAAAAGAAAGGAAGGGTGCATCAGGGGAGAGGGGATGCATTTCTGTAGGAAGACATCCCAAAGAGCTGCAGGGTAATTTCTTCTGTCTTTTTTTCCTAGTTGTGTAGGCCGGGCCCTCTCACCTCTTAGAACCTCAGTTTCTTCATTTGCAAAATGGGGATAATATGTATTAGAGATGGATAATAATAGCAGCACCTGACGTGTAGGGGGTGCTTTGCACAGGCCAGTTTCCACTGTCACTGGCATCTTCATGTGGCCTCTGGGAAGTAGTCCCCCTTATCATTGCCACTTCACGGAGAAGACAGCGAGGCTCAGAGAGGCTAGGTGACGTGCCTGGGCTCTCCCAGCTACTGAGTTGTCCAACCAGGTTTTGGACCTGGGTAGGCTGACTCCAGGGTGAGCTGTTGGGTTGAGATTCAGTTGTATGCCCAGCATGGTGCCTTTCACGTAGGGCAGGTGCTGGGCAAGGTGTGGTTCTGGGGAGTCAGCATCTGTCCCTCACTCAGAGACCCCTGTCTACCTTCTGCCAGGCGAGCAACCTGGTGGGCTTGCTGGGGAGGAGGCCACATATTGGCATCAGGGTCTCCCTCCTGCCCGGGGCTGGTGAAGGGGAAAGCCACTCATGGTTATTCCTGGGAGAGTGGGCGTGGGAGGAACCCACTGCAGCAGGGCTTTTTAAAGAAAACTCTGCCTTGTCTATAAATATCCTCCTGACGTGTCCCCAGTTCCTGAGCTTCTGGGACAGTGAGGCAGCGCCCTGCCTACGTGCCACTCGCCAAGACGGCTGAGTGATTTCGCAGCGGGAGGGAGCTTGGGGTCAGCTGGCGCGGGGTTTCATGAACCAGTGACATCTCTCACAGACACTCAAGGGGCCTGCCTTGTGCCAACTGTTTTATATTGCCAGGTGAGGACTAAAAACAGGATCCCTTATGATCACTGTCTTGTCAGATATGAAATGTGTTAACGCCGAAGCATGTAGAAAAGTAAAGTGCAGGCTAGCAAATGGAATATTTTCTTTTAAATGAAAAACGCGCTGCAGGGTCCATGCTGTTCTAATTCCTCCAGAATTTTATAGAAGCCGCGATGGGCAGCACACGCCCACAGGGCCTGGGAGGAGGAGTCACGGGTCCGGTGGTGCTGCCCACACCTGGGGGAGGGTGGACAGAGGGACGGACGGCCTGGCGCAGGAGTTGGGCGTCCTATTAGGCCCTGTGAATGGCGAGTTAAAGGCCAGTCAGCCCCTCTCTGAGGTACACAGCACAGAGGAGGGGTGATCCCCACCTTGCCAAGCAGCACTGCAGGTAAGACGAGGCAACGGGCAGGAATTTGCGATGTACACAAGGAGTCGTCGTCATCCTCCTCTTTGCAGGCTGCAGTGCCAAGAAACTCCCAGGATGGTCCTGGAGCCCCCAGTGCAGGGTTCTGGGGATGTGTGGAGGATGATGGGCAGCCGGGAGCACACTGTGGTGGGTCCTAAGGACGCCTGCCAGAAAAACATCACGCATGTGGATAGGAGTTGAATTGCATCACTCTGCCCCACCCACCACCAAATACATGTTGAAGTCCTAATCCAGTTTCTCAGAATGCGACCATATTTGGAAATAAAGTCTTTGCAGATGTAGTTAGTCAAGATGAGGTCATCCTGGAGCAGGGTGGGTCCTCAACCCAACATGACTGATGTCCTTATAAGAAGAGGAGAGGAGACACAGGGACACACACAGGAGAACTCCTTGTGAGGACAGAGGCAGAGGCTGGATGCTGCAGCTACAGGCCAAGGAGCACCAACCGTTGCTGGCAATGCCAGAAGCTGGGATAGGCAAGGAAGACTCCTCCCCCGAATCCCTGGTGGCTCTGCCGGACACCTTGATCTCAGACTTCCAGTTTCCAAGACAGCATTACAATACTTTATTATGGCAGTGCTAGCAAACCAATACAAGCACCTAACTTAGTGCTGGCCTGCAGTTGGGGCTTGATACATGCTTGCCGAATGAATGATATTTATTGAGTGCTTACTGCATATCAAGCAATAGGCAAAAGGATTAGATGATAGTTAAAATTTCTTGTGTGTTTATGCAAGGCATTCTTGTAAGCACGTTAGAAGTACTCACTCATATAATCTGCACAACAGCTCTTTGAGGTGAGTCCTCCTGTGGTTCTCTTTTTGTGCATGAGAAAACCGGGACACAAAGAGATGAGTCTCTTGCCCAGGGTCACATAAGCAGCTGAGTTGAGATCCAAACCCCATCAGTGTTAACTTCCAAGCTCTTGCTGATCAGCCCTGCAATGCTGCCACCCAGCCTTTGGCCTGGCGCAGAGTAGGCGCTCGGGAAATGCTCACCATCCAGTACTTGTTGAATGCTCTTCCCAGCTGTGCCAAGAAGGTTCCGGTTCTGTGAGAGTGTTCGGTTGTCAAACAAGAGAAGTATTTTGCTCTCCTTCTCCAGTTTGCCAGAGCCTCCGGTTGACTGGTTAAGATTTAATAAATAAGAGCTGATTTGATTCCCTTTAAAATGACCAGCCCCCGCCTACATTAGCTTCCTGTCGTGGGTTGAATTATGTCCCCTCAAAAGATATGTTGGGGTCCTCACCCCGATGCCTGTGAATGTGACTTCATATGGAAGTTGGGTCTTTGCAGATGCAATCAGGTGAAGATGAAGCAGGGCCTACTAGATTAGGGTGGGCCCTGATCCAGTGACTAGTGTCCTTATAAGAGACGCAGTCACACCAGGAGAAGGCCACATGGTGATAGAGATAGAGATTGTAGTGATGCAGCTACAAGCCGAGGAGTGCCCAGGCTTGCAGGCAATACCTGAAGCTGTGCTAGGCGTGGAGCAGACCCTCTTCTGGAGCCTTCAGAGAAGGCGTGGCCCTGCTGACACCATGATTCCAGATTTCTAGACTCCAGAACTGGGAGAGAATAAGATTCTGTGTTGTGTGGGGCCACCCACGTTGTTATGTTTTCATGGCAGCCCTAGGAAATGAATATCCACGCCAGGCATTGCAGAGCTGACCTGTGCTTGTCCTGCACTAATTCCTATCCCACATTCTTTGGGCATATTCCAGAACCCCGTGTCCAAACCTCCCTGGCATAATAGTTCAGACCATTGGAACAATCTCTTTTTGAGTTCAGAGCTTGTGGGAGGTGAGTGCTACAAAAACCAAGGGTCCTGGGGCCAGCCACTGGGGGGCAAATACTCAGCTCCACTCCTTATCAGTGCTGAGACCTTGAGCCAGCCAGGTCACGTCTTTGATCACCAATCACCTCTTCCATAAAAGTGGCCATAACAATATTGCCTTGAGACCTGTGAGGGTTAAGGGGGAACAGATGTACAAATACCTGGGCAGTACCTGGTCTTACCTTCAATAAATGCTACTTGAATTGAACCAAAGAGAATACCAACTCCTCCACTTGGTTCATTTAGTAAATGAAATTAAATTTCTGTTAATCTCATAGGTTCACAAAATTGAAAAGATTAGTTGCACAACATTGTCTCCTGCTATTTAGATACATAGGAAAAGAATAACTAAATTATACCGGGTTTTGTACCTTCCAAAAAAAAAGTCAAAGGAAGGTAAATTATTTTTTCCTTACATAAAATGAATTTGGTGCACATGAACATGGTTCTGCTTTTGTATTCTTCAGCTTCCTAAATATAAGAGGCCCAATTATACACCCCATCTGTATTTGAACATTTTTAGCATGCCTCAGAATTAGTGTTGATTTAATTTATTTCCACCAGAGATTTGCAAAATATTTCCCTAAGTTATTCTGAACCGGAGGTGATTCATTCAAGGAGAGAGTGGGTGGTGTCTTCAGAGTGGGTGCTCCCCAGTGGAGAAAACTGAGCCAAGTGAGGAGGAGATGGGGGCCTCCGGGGCCCCTCCCTGGTCTGTCCACCACCCCTTCTGGGGTGTGGCCCAGTGCACACCCTTTTCCTGGGTCTGCACTGCTGATGAGGGAGCTCAGTTGAAGCTCCTTGGTTTGGCATAGATGCCCTTAGCAAGCTGGTCCAGGCTTGTCCACCCTCACACCTGACCTGCCCCTTTCATACTCACCCCACCTACTTGAGACTCCTCCAGCTCATCAGGGAGCTGCACAAATAGGGTCTGTGCATGGCAATTCCTGGCTTCTCAGGCTGGTTGGCATGGCCCCTCCCTCGCAGTGACTGGCAAGCCTCTTGTTTTCTGGAAAGTGTTTTTTGGCTTACTCTTCACCCCCTGTTCCACCCCTGGGAGGACCCTCCTCTGGGGCTCCCCAGACACACTATGTCACTCTGCCTCTGCCCAGAGACCATGGCTTCCTCTCCACGCACCAGCACTACTGCTCCTTGAAAGGAAAACAGCATCTCCGTGCCCACTCTTTGGACGGACTCCATCATATCCCAGGGCCTGTTTGTTAAACTGGATTGAAAACCAAAGCCTGCAGGGCTGTAATTTATTCATTAATATCTTAAGTTCTCAGGATTGAACATATTTACTGGGTAGATGCTTATTAAATGCCTGTGATGAGTGAGTGAGTGAGTGAATGTATGAATTAGGTGTTGTCCTTTGGTAAATTTTCTAGCTTTGCGATATAATCAAATTATACTGGCTGCAACAAGTCTTTAAAAAGCCCATATACTTAGAGCAAAATTAATCGTATCATTAAATAAAATTCCCCAAGATGCAACAAAGCGCAATGAAGTATTTTTTTTATCCTGATATGTGGACCAGCTAATGCTGTTAAATCAACATTTTAAATATGTGATTTTATTGGGTCTGATTTCATTGGGTTTTATAAAATGAACCATTTGCTTTTGAACTGAATTGAACTGAAACCTACAGCTATTGGGCCCTTATCATAAAAGTGTCAGGTGCCACCCTAGACACTGTTATGTACATTATATCATTGTGCAGACCCTGGCCCAGGTGAGGTCTTATCCTCACTGCCACCATTGGCATCACTGTAATTATTAGTACTCTCACCATCATTACTACCACCAGTATCACCATTACCATTACCATCTCTGTCACCACCACTGCCACCATCACTGCCATCACCACCATCACTACCACCACCATCACCACCACCATCACCATCATCACCATTACCACTACCACCATCACCACAACCACCATCACCACCACCACCATCACCATCCCTGCTGTCACAACCAGCACTACCATCACCATCACCACCATCATCACCACCATCACTGTCACCACCACCACCATCATCATCACCACCATCATCACCATCATCACAACCAACACCATCACCATCACCTCCACTATCACCACCATCACCACCACCATCACCATCACCACCATCACCATCATCACCATCACCACCACCATCCCCACCACCACCACCATCACCATTACCATCAACACCACCACCACCATTACCATCACTGTAGTTATCAATACTCTCACTATCATCACCACCATCAATACCATCACCACCACCATCACCATCAGCATCAGCATCACCATCACCAGCAGAACAACTAATATGTATTGAGCACTCACTCCATGCCAGGCACCGTTCTAAGCATTTTGCATGTTTTTCTCAGGTAATACTCACTAAAGCCCATGCAATGGGCGATTGTTATCTCTGTTTTACAGATGAGGAAATTAAGAGAAGGATAAATTCAGGGACAGCTAGCGAGTGTCAGAGACAGAAATCAAACAAGGTTCCTCTTATTCATTCATTCAACAAACATTTTCTGGGTTTTTTTTTTTTGTTTGTTTGTTTGTTTTTTGAGATGGAGTCTTGCTCTGTTGCTGAGGCTGGAGTACAGTGGTGTGATCTCAGCTCACTGCAACCTCCGCCTCCTGGGTTCAAGCAATTTTCCTGCCTCAGCCTCCAGAGTAGCTGGGAATACAGGCGCCTGCCATCATGCTTGGCTAATTTTTTGGATTTTTAGTAGAGACAGGGTATCGTTGTGTTAGCCAGGATGGTCTCGATCTCCTGACCTCAGTATCAGCCCACCTCGGCCTCCCAAAGTGCTGGGATTACAGGCGTGAGCCGCCATGCCCGGCCTCAACAAACATTTTCTAAGAGGGCCTCCTCTGTATCAGGCACCATTCCAGGGGTTGGGGGTTGTTGGGCTAAGAAGACAGAGGCAGGGGTCTACATTCTGGTGTGCATGTGTGTGTGCGTGTGTATGTGCATGTGTGTGCCTGTGTGTGTGTGCGTGCGCATGCATGTGGGGTGGGGCAGGGGCACAGATAGTGAAGAATAAATGAACAGAAACAATTTCAGGTACATACAAGCACCACAAAGAAGCTAAAACAGGGTGATGGAGAGAAGGTGATGCTGGAGAAAGGCCACTTGAGGCTGGATGTCCAGGGAAGATCAGAGTAGGTGTCATTTGAACCGAGACCAGAGAACAAGGGGGAGATCTGGGGTGGAGTTTCAGGGAAAGGGATTGTAAGTGCCCAGCTGGTCAGCCTTGATCCAGGGACAGAAAGAGGCTGGTGAATTTTCAGGGTCCTGAGTAGGGGTGGGGGTGGTGGGAGGCGGTGAGAGGGGCCAGGCCATGCAGGTTGGAATTTGGGCTTACTCCATGAAAGACGGGAGGGGTTTGAAGCAGATGGGTGATGTGATCCTGTGTAGGTTTTGTAAGGCCATCTGGGCTGCTGAGTGGAGAATGGATTGAGGGGGGCAGGAATGGAGATGGGGAAACCAGTCTGAAGTTACGGGTGAGAGATGTGGCTGGCCTGACTGGGGTGGTGGCTGTGGAATGAGAGGAAGTTAGAAGCACCTGGGACACTTGTGGAAATGACATAGACAAGAATAACAGATCAGTTACACGTGGAGGGTGCAGGAAAGGGAGGGCCCAGGACCCTGGTGACAGCTCCCACCAAGTGCACTTACTGCGCATGTGCATTGCGTGGAGTCGGCCTTGTGACAGCCCAGGAAAGGTGGGTGCTGTGGTGATCACCATG
This sequence comes from Theropithecus gelada, assembly GCF_003255815.1. Classification (NCBI taxonomy): domain Eukaryota; kingdom Metazoa; phylum Chordata; class Mammalia; order Primates; family Cercopithecidae; genus Theropithecus; species Theropithecus gelada. Next base: position 6,371,223 of record NC_037672.1, read on the forward strand.
GAAACCCAAGGAGGGAACTGAGACAGGGAGAGCCTAGTCACCCAGCTAGAAGGTAGGGAGCATGACTCACAGGCATTCCATGAGTGTTTGTTGAATGGATAAGTGAGTTCAGGGTGGCATAGCTCACAGCTTTGCAAATGGGCAAGGTTGAGCTCTCTGAAAGGGTGGCTTCATTGGACTAGAGGCAGACACAGCCACTTGAATATGATTGTGGTAAGGGTAGATTAGTTTGGTTGGATTTCTGGGCAGATTTATTAAACACACCATTTCCCCTGGTGTAAAGGTTTACCTACTTATTTATTTATTTATTTATTTGCCAGAGGGTCTATTGATTTTTTTTCATTGCAGTTATTGATTTCTGAATGACATTTTGACTTTTTCCCCCTCCAAATATCTCTTGTGTTTTAGCTAATAAATCTTTGACATGTTGCACTGGCTCTGTGGGTGGAGGGTTATGAGAAGTGCTGAGATGTAGACTGAGATGAAGATACCACTTCTCAAGAAGGGCTGCCAGGCAAGGCTTTCAGATTTCCTCCTGTTTTCAAGCTAGAGTGTTTTAGCTTTGCTACTGTTCTTTCCCAGCCATGGGAAAATCCAGCTTCATGTACAGTTTGCTATCTGAGAAGTTCAAGGTGTTTTAAACACTGCGGTTAAAACAATGATCTGATTATCCGTAAGAATCAAGTACTGTTAGCAGCGGCGAATTCGTATGGGTCTGCAGCAACTCAATGCTCACCTCCTCAGAGGAAAGAATTCATCTGAGGGGCATAAGGCAAAGTGAGAGACTAAGGCAAGTTTTAGAGCAGGAGTGAAAGTTTATTGAAAAGTTTTAGAGCAGGAAGAGGGTCAAGTGTGCTGTTTGACCTATGACTTGGGGTTTTATACATTGGCGTGCTTCTGGGATCTTGTGCCTCTCTTCCCTTGATGTGTTTTTTGGGGTGGGCTGTCCACATGCGCAGTGGCCTGCCAGCACTTGGGAGGGGCTGCGTCTTAATGTGTTTACTGAAGTTGTGCATGAGCTCATTTGAGTCGTTTTTCCCTTACCAGTGGAGTGTTCCTAGAAGGTCATACTCCAGTTAAACACCGTCATCTTGCCTCTTAGTGTGCATGTTTGAGCCCACTCGCCCAACTCTTAGATCCTGTCAGGAAGTTGCTAGTCACCAGCTTCAGGGGTTTCTGTTGGGAGACTGCCTTTCCCTGATGCCAGCTGTGACCAATTATTATTTAGCGAGAGTTTAATAACCACCTGACCATCACCTGATGGTCACCTGACATTCCTCATTTGGGGCAGGCTCTCCTGCCCTGCTCATGTCTGCCTAACTACCTACTCTAACAATACTACATAGTTGTTTCTTTTTATTTTTAGAGACTGGGGTCTCACTATGTAGCCTAGGCTGGCCTCAAACTCCTGGGCTCCAGAGATCCTCCTGAGTATCTGAGACTACGGGCTTGTGTCACTGTGCCCAGCATCAAATGCTACATCATTGTTTTTTGCTCTACAGCTCATCCTAACTTTGACTTGTCTTCTAAGGTTACTGGATTTTCAGAGCTGAAAGGTATTTCAGCAATCATGTTCAATCCTCCCATTTCATAGATGAGGAAATTAAATTCTAAGGAAGAAAAATGATTTACCCAGAGGGTCAAAGCTGATCTTGAAGGAGACCGGTTTAGTGAAGACATGAGGAGTGGGCAATTGAATCTTATGTAGTGTATTAGTTAACTATTGCTGTATAACAAACCACCCCAAAATTCAGTGGCTTAAAACAGCCATTTATTTGCTCAATAGTTTGTGATCTGGGCCAGGCTCAGCTGGTGGTTCTTCTGCTGGTCTCACCTGAGGCTACTTAGTGACTTTCAGCAGTCATCTGGAAACTCACCTGGGTCTGGATGATCCAAGTTGCCTCATTTGGGCTCGTTAGAACAGCTGGAGACTGACTTGGCCTCTCTCTCCCCACATAGAGAGTCCAGTAGGGTAGCCCACCTTCTTTACAGGGTAGCCCAGGACTGCCAGAAGGCAAGAGTGGAAACTGCATGAACTCTTAAGTCACACAGTCACTTCCGTCTCTTTCTATTGCTCAAGGCTTTCCTGCGACGTCACTGCAGCGTCAGTACATTTGCCCAAGGCCTTGATGTTCCCAGTGTTGCATGTGGTCAGAGGCAGGAAGGTCTTCCAAGATCACCCAGGCCAAACCCTTTAGTTTATAGCTGGGGAAACTGAGGCTCAGACCTCATCCTTGAGCCCCTGTGCTTTTGTTCCCAGCTACAACTTGACATTCCCTTAGATATCTACACCAGGCATTGCAAACTTAACACGACAGAGATGGAACTTTGGAATTTTCTCTCCAGACCTCTTCCTCACTGGCATTCCTACTGTCCTGGCTGGTCTTTCCCATCTTAGTTCTGCAGGCCCAACACCTAGGACTCATTCTTGATCCTCCTTCTAGGATGTCTGAGGCTGTGTTATAAGAAGCCATGGAGCTTCCATCCGGTGATCTGATGATCTGGGTCTTTTGAGTTTGCTCTTGAGATGCTCATCCTGGGGGAGCCAGCAGTCATGGTGTGAGAATGGCAACCCACATGAGAGGCCATGTGTTGACAGCCCCAAGTGAACTCCCAGCTGATGGCCAGCATCAACCACCAGACATGTGAAAGAGCCATCTTGGATATCCTGCCCAGTTGGGCCTTCAGATGAGTGCAGCCTCCACTGCTGTCCACAACTTCATGAGGAACACCAAGAGGGAACAGCTCAGCTAAGCTCAGTCAGTCTGCACAACCACTATAGCAGATGGTAATGAATTGTTTTAAGGGTCTGTTTGTTACACAACAGTAGGTAACTGGAACACTTACTCAGGGTCTTTGCTTTCCTATCTCCTGTGAGCTGAAAGTTCTTTCCCTAGATATTTTCATGACTGAGCCCTTCTCATTGATTGCTCTTTGAAAGTCACTTCTCAGAGAGGCCTCTTGTGACCTCAGAGTTGGTTTGTTTCTGTGGCTGTGTTCTGTTTACATGCAGATAATATCTGTTGTGGAATGTTGGCATAGCTGTGTTCCACTTGATGCTTGTTTACTGTCTAAATGCCAAAATCATGATACAGAGACCCACGTAAACTTACATGATTTAATAATTTTTAATTGAGGTAGCTATGTTCCGTTAAAGTGTACAGATCCTACATGTTAAATTTGATGAGTTTTGACAAACGTGTAACCGTTACACAAAATACATACTGGACATTTTCATCACCTCAGAAAAAATCCCTTGCTCCTCTTTCAATCAGTTGGCCATTATCTCCCCAGCACCACACCTGAAGAGCCCATTATTTCTGCTTGCTGAAGAGCCAACACATTAGTTTGCCTGTTTTAGAATGTCATGTGAGTAGGATCATGCAGTGTGTACTCTTGTGTGTAGCTTCCTTTGCCCAGCATGTCTATGAAATTCATTCACATTGTTGCAGGAAGCGTATTTCATTCTTGGATTTTTGTTTTTATTTTTTTAATTAAAAAAAATTTTTTTTCAGAGGGAGTCTCACTCTGTTGCCTAGGCTGGATTGCAGTAGCATGATCTCAGCTCACTAAAACCTCCACCTCCTGGGTTCAACCGATTCTCATGCCTCAGCCTCCTGAGTAGCTGGGATTATAAGCATGCACCACCACACCCAGCTAATTTTTGTATTTTTAGTAGAGACGAGGTTTCACCATGTTGGCCAGGCTGGTCTCAAACTCCTGACCTCAAGTGATCCACCCACCTCGGCCTTCCAAAGTGGTGGGATTACAGGCGTGAGCCACTGCACCTGGCCTCGTGCTTGGATTTGTAAAAATTTCATTATGAGCTTTTAAATCTTTATCTCTGCATTATGTTTTTAATGGTTGCTCTAGGATTATACTATACATCGTTAACTTTCCATTACTATGAAAAGTTTATTAATTTTCAACCACTTTACATAAAGGATAACAAGAGGTACATGTAATTCCTCCTTCATCCTTTTGCTATGGCTATCAAATGGGTTATATTGATATATACTATAAACCTCACAATACAATGTAATGATTTTTGCTTTAAGTAATCATATGTATTGTATAGACCTTAAGAGAAAAATAGTCTTTTATGTTTACCCACATGTTTACCATTCCCAGTGTTCTTCATTGCTTCCTGAAAATCTGTGTTTTCATTCTGAAGAACTTCCTTTGGCATTCTTTGTAGTGCAGGTGTGCTGGCAATGAATCCCTTTAGTTTTTTTAAATTTGAAAATGTCTTTATTTCATCTTCATCATTGAAGGATATTTTCACTGAATATAATATTCTGGATTGACAGGCTTTTTTTTGAAGCACTTTAAAGATGTCATCCCACTGCCTTCTGGCCTCCATAGTTTCCGATGAGAAGTCAGTAGTGATTCATATCATTGTTCTTTTGTTTGTAATGTGTCATTTTCCTCTGGCTCCTTTCCAGAATTTTTCTTTATACATGGTTTTTAGTAGTTTAACTATGACGTGCCTTTATGTGGTTTTCTTTGTGTTTTTCCCTGCTTGAGAGTCACTGAACTTCTTAGATCTGTAAATTTATGTGTTTCACAAAAATTGGGGTCATTTTCAGCCATTGTTATACTTTTGTGCCTCATTCTTTTGTCACCTGATTTGACAACAGTCTCACCATGGGAGACCATTTGGTGTTTGGCCCACAGGTTCCTGAGGCTAGGTTACTATTTTAACTTCCCTCCTCTGTTTTTCAGATAGAGTAAAAGTTCTGTTGATCTCCCTTTGGAATCAACACTGACTCTTCTGGAATTTGTTATCTGCTTTTTAGTACATTCAGTGAATTTTTAAAATTTCAGGTTGTGTATTTTTCATTTTTAGATTTTCCATTTAATTATTTAGTAGTTTCTATTTCTTATTTTTTAATTCATTATGAATATACTTTCCTTTACATTCTTGAGCATAGTACAAATAGCTGCTTTAAAATTATTGTCTGCCAATTCCAGCATTTGGGGTCCATCTCAGTTGATTTTCTTCTCTTTTGGGTTTTATTTATTCTTACATCAAGTAATTTTGATTTGTATCCTGAATTTTCGAGTGGTATGTTGTAGACACTCTGGGTTCTATTATGTTACTCCTAAGGGTATTGTTTTTTTGTTATAGGCAGTTAAGTTGACTGTACTCAGACTGTAAAATGTCCCCCTTGCATAGGGTAGCAGCTAAATCCTCCATTTAATTATTTTAGCCTTTGGTGGACTGTTTGGCATCTGTCCTGAGAAGATAGAGATCTGGGTTGACTTCATACATGGGACTTGGTGCTCCTCATCTTTCTTCCTCCTCATTCCCTGCCAGTTTCCAGCTGCCAAGATTGCCCCACATGCTGTCAGCTACTTCTTAAAGCCACTAAGATGGGAGATTTCTATCATAGTTGTAGCTCTCTGAATGGTGCAGGAGGAGGACTGCTCTCAGGCCAACTGCCACAAAGCACAAAACATTTGGTGCTTTTCCCTTCTTACATGAATTGGCCCCTCCAGTACCCATCTGCTTTTGATTGCCGTTAGGTGCCTTAGGTGGTTACTTTTTATATTTTGTCCAGAGTTCATGGTTGTTATTTGTGGGAGGGTTGGTCTGGTAGGACCTACTTTACATTTCTTAGCATTGCTAGAAGCAGAATTCCCAGTTTTTGGGTTTTTAAAAAATTGCCAAGTAGTATTCCACTGTTATGTCTATGCAGTGTACTTGTCCATTCTTTTGCTGATGGATGTTTAGGTTTGCTTACAGGTTTTTGTCTGTTAGGAATGAAGTTGCCATAAACATTATGCATAAGTCTATATGCACACAAGTTTTCTTTTCTCTTGGGTCAATGTCTAGGACTTCACACAAAACTGTCAGATTGGTTATTTATAGAGTCTCCCATGAGCCTGTAAATAGGGGATACAGGAGCTACCGTTCACAAGGGATATAGTCGTGAACAGAACACATACAGTAAATAGAAACAGGTCCCATTGGTGTCACCTGTACTATGTTAGCAGATGCTGAGTGCTAGGGAGAAAAAGAAGGCCGAGAAAGGTGATAGAGGGGAGACAGTTGGGCAATGGGCTTCTACTGAAAACTGGCTGGGCAGGGGAGGCTTTGCTAAGAAGGAACATCAAGGGACTCCAGGGTGGTGGCTGACTGGGTGTGTGCATATCTGAGGAACAACATTTTAGGCAGAGGGAACAGTGGCTGCAGAGGCTCTGAGGTGTGGCTGGAGTGGGGTGGGCTGAGGAAGGGAGGAGGTCTTGAGGTCCGAGGAGTGCTGGGGCAGGCCACGGGTGGATGACCTGGGGTTCCTGGGCCACTGTGTGGAACCTGGGTTTGCTGCGGTGGACAGGAAGCTGTTAAGGTCTGCAGCAGTGGCATGGGTTGGAAGATTTGGACATTAGTTTAAGGAGAGTTGCTCTGGACAGGTGTTGAGAACAGATAGCAGTGAGGAAGGGCTGAGAAGTGGGAGCCAGTGAAGATGCTTCTGGAACATGCAGCCCAGGGTGACAGCAGTATAGCAGAGGGAAGGGGTGCAGGTGGCAGTAGCGGCCGGGTCTGGGATACTGTTTGAAGGTAGAGCCAGGACATTAGATGTGGGTGTGAGAGAAAGAGGCATCCAGGACATCTCCAAGGTTTTTTGGCCCCAGTGACTGGAGGCCTGAGTATTAGAATAGTGCAAATGTTGGGTATTGCTCGGATAAAATGAAAATAGACCCTCATTGGAAGGAGGGGGTCAGGAAGTGTGCAAAGTCCCTCTATCCTATTACCCTGCCTGGTCTTTTCCAGGGTATCTGGAACTGATTGATTGATTGACTAACTGTCTTTCTAGCCCCCCAGAAGAAATGCCAGGACCTAGCACAGGTTGGGTGTGGCATATGTGGGAACTCAATAAATGTTATGGAATAAAAGGAAGGAGAAAAGGAAGGAAGGAAGGAAGGAAGGAAGCAGGGAAGGAGGGAGAGAGGGACAAAGGGAGGGACAGAGGAAGGGCAGGAAGAAGGGAAGGAGGGCAGGGGAGGGACTCACCCAATGCTGAGGCCACACCACAGTCACCGTCCTTCAGACACCCCACCTGTGTTTGCTTGTTCAGTCCACACAGCTGCACCGTGCATCACAGACCAGAGGGAAGGTTTGCTTGTTTCTTTTAGGGCGAAGTCCCAGAGGATTTCCCGGGCATATGGAAAGGCCCTGTGGACTTCAAATTAGGCTCAGGTGTGGCTTGGCTTGACAGTCCCCAGTGACTGAGAAGCACAGCTCCCGAAGGTGGGACTCATTTACCCAACCTGAGGGGCTCTGATTATAGAAATGCTTATTCTTACATGGAAAAGAAACATCCATTCGTCCTCATCCCCTAGAAACCCACTCCCCATCCTGTTCCAGATCGCGTGGAACAGGCTGGTTCCTAGTGCCATTTGGTGGCCCTTTAGACACCTGAGGACAGAGACATGTCCCTGGGCATCTCTTTTCCAGACCAAATCCTCTCCCATCTCCAATTCCTCATTTATTTGTTCAGCAAATGTTTTCTAAGCACCTGCTATGTGCTGGGCTTTCTGCTAAGTTCTGGGACCAAAAAGAAAGATACTGGGTCTCCCTCCTTATGGGACCTGCCATATGCCATTGTTTGGACCAGGTGCTCCATCTGTCCTCTGGAGGCTGAGGTCCTCGTGGTTGAGAGAACGGACTGAGGACCAGCAGAGCCAGGCAGAGAATGAGTATCTGGAAGGTCAGGCCACCCTAAGCCATGGCTTCTTCATCTGTAAAATGGGCCAACACGCATGCCTTCCTCATGGGACAAGGACCACGTTTCCCCCATTGCTTCCTTCTCTAGAGGCTAGCCCAGTGCCAGCCCACTGAATGAATGAATGAATGAATGAATGAATTAAAGTGTTATAAGGATTAATGGTGCTAACGTGCATAAACCTCTAAGTGCCCATGAGCTTCACCTCCCTGGAGGATTTCAGGAGGGGCATGGTCCCCCAGCTGACCCATTCCAGTCGATCTTGAGAACTGGGCTGGGAAACCCGGAGGGTCTCCGTCAGCATTTTCTGGGTTGGGGGAGGGGTGTGATTTCAGGCTCCATTCCTGTATTCTTGGTATTTGCCCCATCCCTGATGCAGATGAGGCTTGTTTGTTCACAGGGTGCACCCCGTGCCAGCCCATCAGGTCCCGCTATCAGAGTGGCTCCCAGGCCCAATGGGTGATTGCCTCATCTGTTTCCAGCATCTGCCAATTACATTTTATGGCAGCAGCTGGGTTAGACGTGCAGCACTCGGAGAACAGCGTCCTGGGCACAGAGCAAATGCAGAGTTTGGGCTTACATTTGTCACAAAACAGCATCCCAGATCACTGAATAATTTATAGTTAATTATTCCAACTTAAAAAAGCCTTGGATCACAATGATTCTCTCTCCCCCGCAGAGTTGCGGGCCTGTTTGGGCAGCTTGCCTGGCTGTGTGGCGGTAGGCAAGCATTCTGCTGTCTTGCCCAGAGAGGCTTCCCGCTCCCTGCCTCTCTCATGTGGATGTGTGCCATGTGACGGCTTCGCAGCCCCGTGGTTAATGTGGCCATTCTTCCCGTGTCAGCATTTATTACCATGAACACCCAGCTCCCTCGGGGCCCTGCAGGGTTTTAGATGATTCCTCAGATCAGAGCAATTTGTTCCCAGCTTCAGGGTGTTTAAACCCTTAATCCTGGGGCACCTACAGGGTATGTACCATGCAAGGCCCTCAGGCTGTCATTTGGGATCCAGGGCCCCGGATACACCCCAGGACTTGGCTCAAATGAATCCCCCTCTTTCCTTCCTGGTCATACACAACCATGAAAGCAGGCTCTTTGGCAATGTCCTGGGTCCCTCCTGGGATGACTGTGGCCAAGGTGGGGATCTCCTGTGACACGGGCCCCTTCCAAATAATGGTAGGTCCAAGGCCGACAGCTTGGAGTGGATGAGATCAAATAGGGTTAGGGTGACTCCTGTCTTCTCATCTTCACCCTTCTAGAATACTTTCTGCTGGCCGGACGTGGTGGCTCATGCCTGTAATCCCAGCACTTTGGGAGGCCAAGGCAGGCAGATCACCTGAGGTCAGGAGTTCAAGACCAGCCTGGCCAATGTGGTGAAACCCCACCTCTACTAAAAATACAAAGATCAGCTGGGTATGGTGGCATGCGCCTGTAATCCCAGCTACTCGGAAGGCTGAGACAGGAGAATCACTTGAACCTGGGAGGTGGAGGTTGCAGTGAGCCGAGGTCACGCCATTGGACTTCAGCCTGGGCAACAAGAGTGAGACTCCGTCTCGAAAATAAATAAATAAATAAAATACCTTCTGCTACTGCAACCTTAATTCATTTCATGTTGATCAAGGACCTGGTGTGGTTAGGAACAAGCAGTTCTAGCCTGGGGATACAGTGGTGAAAAGAGCCAGAAGTTCACATTTAGTGGGAGCAGGCAGAAATACATGGATCAACAAATAATTGCTGTGTCTAATCACTGGTGGTGTAAGAACTTGGAAGAAGAAAGGAGAGGGAAGCGTGGAAGGAGGAAGGACAGTGGCTTGGTGGGGAGGAGCGTACCTTTGCATGGGGTGGTCAGTGGAGAAAGGGACCTTGGGCGCAGGCAGCTGAATGAAGTAAGGAGGGAGCCCAGCAGGTCTCTGGGGTAGGAGTTTTTTGTTTGTTTGTGTTTTTTTTTGTCGTTCAGTGGTCCATTCTGTTTATTCAGAACAGTAAGATAAATATACCTTAACTATTACAAATTTTTAGATTCAGAAATGACCCACTCCCCAGCAAGTCTGAAAAGACAAAAAAAAAAAAAAAAATCATCCCCTCCTCCTTTATAAAACCCTAGATGACCGATCAGGCAGAGCTGAGCCCTTGATGCATTTTCCTCAGCCTACTTTGGCCAACATTGGAGGGAAGAACAAGAATGTGGGAGGAAAACATTACGTTGAAAATCCCTTTCCAACGAGGATGCCAAGTACCCCGTCTTGAAGGAAGTACCCTGCCTGAGCAGGTGTGAAGGCCTGGAGGTGGGACGGTGTGTGGCATGTCGGAGGCATTGCAAGAAGACTCATGCAGCCGAAGGGAGAGAAGGATGGGGTGGGGTGAGGCTGCAGGGGGCAGGGTCACGCTCCGGAGTGCTCCAGGTGTACTTCATGCCTATCTGATTCCCTCAATATTTCCTGAGCCAGACACCAGGGAGGACTGGAGATGGTGAGTCAGCTCTTCCCCTGGGCTGCTCATAGTTGGGACTTTTGTTTAGTCACTCAACACACCCCAGCACTGAATGGATGAAGGAGTCCCAGCTGCTGAGGTCCCCAGTCTAGTGGGGGCACCTGAAAGCAGGAGTAGCCACCTGGTTTGCTTTTCCCCTCCCACCCTATCTTGGGCACCACGTCCCGGCCACTTCTGCCAGCCAGACTGGCTGTGTGGTCCGCTTTGCCCTGAGGTGTCTAACTTGGGTACGTCTCCCAAGTTAGATGAATTTCCAGAGGCAGAGGGAGAGGAAGGGGGAGAGAGGAGAGAGAGGGGAGAAGGGGAGGGGAGAAGAGAGAAGGGAGAGGGAGAAGAATATGGTACTGTCTAGTTGCCTTTTCTGTCACCAAAAAAATCAGAGATGTAGATTCAGGGACCCCCATTTCCATACCAGCCCCATCAAGAAACATGGTGATGTCCAAGACTTGAGAAGAGTCCTTTTCCCTATTGATGACCGTTTGAGTCGCTCATGTTCCCGTGCAGGCCCGAGCACAGCCCAGGAGTTCACTGGGCTCGGTGGGTGTGTTTGCCGCCTGGGTGAGTGAACTGTCTCTCACTGTCACTGAGCACAGACACCAGCTCCTCCACCTTGGAGCTCGCACCGCAGGGTGTCACCTCCCATGGTCCCCTTTCCAAACTGCTGACCCTCATTAATATTCACGGCACAAGTAATGAATTATCTCCACCCCATTGCTATTTTTTTTAAATCCTTGATACTTTAAATTTCTAATTTATGCGTTTAAAATTATGAAATATTTGATACATACAACAGACTGTACCATCATGTCTGTAGGTTATGGAGCATAGTAACAAATTGCAGCATCTGTGGATCCATGCTCAGCATCGAGCCTATTATTCTCTGATACAGCTTTACTGTATGTAAAGCCAACAGCGTATGGATGGCACCAAAGCCAACAGCGTATGGATGCTGTAAGTCCTCGCCAGCTCTCTACATTCGCAGACTTTTAGATTTTGCCAATCTGGTGACTGTTTATGGTCTCTCATGTGATTTTAATTTCCATTTCCCTGGAAAGCTTTTCATATGTTTTGAGGCACTTCTCATGACCTCTTTTAGAAAATACTGTTCTCTGATTTGTGCCCACAAAAGTAACCACTGTCCTAATATTAATTCCACCATTGCCCGGTTTTAAGTTGCATCACAAAGATGTAGCCTAAACCATCTAGTGTTGAGTTGCCCAAGGCTTTTAGATTTTACATAATGGAACATGCTGTGTGTTTTCTTCAGGAACCTGGCTTCCTTCATTTCGTGTTCCGTGTCGAGGTGTGTAGGGTGATGTGCTAATTTCTACAGTTGTGCCCTGTTCCCTTATTTGTACGATCGTGTCTCCCAAGATTTGGACTCCAAGAGTTTCTCTAGGGTGTTTACTGGAGAGAAATTGCTGGGGTTTGGGTGTGCACGTCAGCTTTACTGTATGTACTGGCACCAAAGCCAACAGCGTATGGATGCTGTGAGTCCTCGCCAGCTCTTCACATTCGCAGGCTTTTAGATTTTGCCAATCTGGTGACTGTTAATGGTCTCTCATGTGATTTTAATTTCCGTTTCCCTGGAGAGCTTTTCATACGTTTTGAGGCACTTTTCATGACCTCTTCTAGAAAACACTGTTCTCTGATTTGTGCAAACCCTCTTTTTGGGTCCTTTGACTTCTTATTGCTACCTTGAAGGGCCTTGTGTACTTTCTCTGTTAATCATTGTTCATTTTAGGCGTGGCAAATGCATTCTCCCTGCATGTAGCTTGTCTTTTCGCTTTGTTTATGATGATTTTAATGTCGCAGAAGGCATTGCTCTTTTGATGGTTTGTACTTTGGGCTTGCTGAAGAAGTCTTATCCTAGCCTGGGGTTATAATAACAAGTTTTCTATAATGTCTTGCAAAAGTTTTTCAGTTTTGCTTTTCACAGTTAAATCTTTAGTTTACTTAGAATTTATTTTTGTGTAGGGTTTGAGGTAGGGATTCTAATTTTTTTTTTTTCCCCAAAGGAAAACAATCTCCCAGCACCACTGAGTGAATGATTTACCCGTTCCCACTGGTCTGGAACGTCCTCTCTGTACTCTGTCATTTCCTGATATGCACAGTGTGGATTCCATTTTGTTCTGTGGACCTGTTTGTCCATCCTTGCAACAGCATCACACGGCCTTAAGTATTTGTGACAACCTTGCTATCTGGTAGGGCACATTTTCTCCACTTTCCTGCCACCTCCATCCATTCCTTTTTTGAAAATAAGTAGCTGGCCACTCTTCCTCCTGCGCCGTGATCATACCCCGCTGCTGGGTGTCCTGCCGGTGCTCCTGGTGCTATTTCCTCAGTTGGGGTGCCCCCTCCCTCTTTCCCCCAAATGACCGCTGCTCAGGTGTGGACTCAAATCAAGCACTGTCCCCTTAAAGGCGTCTGGAAATGCTCCATCCCTCAGGAAGAGAGGGCAGTTGTTGTTTGGCACAGTCTATGGATCACGCTGTTATACCTGCCTTGCTATTTGCTGTGCCCCCCACCCCCCCGTCCCTATGTATGGCATCGTCACCCTCCCTGCGTCCATCACAGACTTTATGTATGTATGTATGTATGTATGTATGTAAGTATGTATGTATTTATTTATTTATTTTGAGATGGAGTTTTGCTCTTGTCGCCTAGGCTGGAGTGCAGTGGCGCAGTCTTCACTCACTGCAACCTCCACCTCCTGGGCTCAAGGGATTCTCCTGCCTCAGCCTCCTAAGTAGCTGGGATTACAGGCATGCACCACCACACCTGGTTAATTCTTTGTATTTAGTAGAGACAGGGTTTCACCATGTTGGTCAGGGTGTCTCAAACTCCTGACTTCAGGTCATCCACTCGCCTCAGACTCCCAAAATGTTGCGATTATGGGTGTGAGCCACCGTGCCCGGCCCATCACAGACTTTAATGCACAGAGGATGCCTAGGGAATATCCCTGATTCCAAATGGACTTACACCTAGACTTGGCTCTTCTTCCCCTAACATGGCCCTTCCCTCCTCCCTTCATCACGTATTGATCGTAGGTGGGCATTCACTGGAAATGCAAGGATGGGTGTCCAAGCAAAGCCTTTGTTGTGTCCATTTCACAGATCAGCTCTCAGTAAATCCCATCCTCAGAGGCCTGGGCTGGTGGGGTCCAGATGGGATGATTCTTTGGTCTGATTATTTTCACACTATGAATGTGTTTCTTTCAAAGTTAGGATTTTCTTTCCATAAATAGAGGGCTGAACTTTGTCCCCCCGCAAAATATGTCCAAGATCTAATTTGCAGTAACTGTGAATGTGACACATTTGGAAATAAGAGTCTTTGCAGAAGTAATTAAATAAGATCTGAAGACGGAATTATCCTGGTTTTGCTCTCTGGTAACCGGCCCTAAATCCAATGACTGGTGTTCTCATAAGAGAAAAGAGACGGGGGTTAGGGAGATACAGAGGAGGAGGCAGAGACTGGGACGATGTGTCCACAAGCCAAGGGGGAGCAAAGAGTGCAGCCACCCGGAGCTGGGAGGGGGCCCTGGGACAGAGTCTCCCCCTGAAGCTTCTGGAAGGCACCGGCCCTGCCAACACTTTGATTTTAGCACTGTAAGATGCATCCAGAACTGTGAGAGGACAGGTTTCTGTTGTTTTAAGCCACGGACTTTGTGGTAATTTATAATGGCAGCCTGGGAACTCATACACCATGCAAAGGTTATCCAGCAGGAGAAACTCGGAAGGGTCAGCCCAAGAGCCTCCTCCCACTCCTGGCAGCAGTTCTGTTTCAAAGCGCCTTGGCATCTTTGAGCTAATTTTCACCACATCCCAGGGAGGAAGGCTCAGTGACCTACTATCTCCATTTCCAGGTAGAGAAAGTATCCTCACCTCACTCTCACCCTCACGCAGTGTTGCTTTCTCTTGGAATCACCGCCAGAGCATGGGATGAACCCAGACCCGACCCCATGCCTATTCCCTCACCAGGAGGACATAGGGTGTGGGGGCGGGCAGGGATGTGGCTCATCCCAGGTGGGATCCGGCAGCTGTCGCACTCAGCCCCAGGTTGCGAGCCCCTCTGCATGCCAGGTACTGTGCCAGGCATTGGTGATCTGGGAGTGCCTGGGACACCGTTTTCCAGGGTGCTGGTCTGCAGGGGCCCCAGGCCTGCCCCAGCTGCTGTGTTCTGGGGCCAGCTGTCCTTCCAGCCTTCTTGATGGCCATATGGCATTTCCTGTGCCGACACTGGCTTGCTGTCACTTGGGTGGACCCAGGTGTGGCAGACATGCGAGTGGCAGAGTGGACCCGGCTGTGTGGCCCTGATACTCACCCCACACTGTGGCTGTCAGCCTGAGGACTTCATGCTGGCTGTGGAGGCTGCGTAGCCCCTTGGCAGGGCAGGCTGGATGGGCAGGAGAAGTAGGGCAGGCTGGATGGGCAGGAGAGGCAGGGCAGGTTGGATGGGCAGGAGAGGCAGGGCCCTCAGCTGTGGGATGGAGTGTTGGCCGGCTGTGCCCACCAGCTTGTGGGCCTCCCCAAGTTGCTCTTCCTCCAGCAACCTCTCTGCGTGGACAGCTTCTCCTGTCACAGGGACAGCAGAGTCCTCCCAACAGCATGTTCCTGGGCCAGGCTACCACCATCCTGGCTGCAGTCTCCTGCCCCCAGCCTAGTCTCAGGGCAGCCTCTGGACAGGGCATCCAGGAGAGTTCTCTGAATAAAATGCTTTTACTCAGGTTTCCCCTTGCTTCTACCCTGGCAGCAGCAGCTGGGCACAGCTGCATGGGAGTTGGCCCCAGGCTCTCCAGTCATGCTCCAGGAAGTATGGCCTCCTCCCTCCCCGTGCAGCCCTGACCTCTGTCCTGGAATGCCTGTCTGTCCTGCTCCCAGCCGATGCCTCCCTGTGCCCCGGGCTCCCACCTGGACGGCATGCCGCACGTACTTGGAGCCCTGGGTGCTTGCCGGCCTCCACCTGGGCTGTGAGTGTCTGAGTTAGGTGCTGGGTTTGTGTCCCTCTTGTATTCTGGGCATCTGGCACCCAAGCAGTGCAGGTGGCCCTCCGTCTGGGAGACTAGTGCTTCGGTGTTACATTCAGCTCCTCGCTCCAGTAGGATGCAAGTTCTTGAGGGCAAGGCCTGGCATGCAGGAGGTGCTGTGTTCCTGTCTGTTGAATAAGTGAATGAATGAATGAATGTGTTACAGGGTCCAATGTGGGGGGAGTGAGGGATTCCCCTGGACACCCCAGGGAAGACCTTCACACCCATATTAACTCACCCAGGGGACCAGGTTGACGGGCGATTTGGGGACCTACGATAAGGAACCAGGGTCTCCTGCGTCCCCTGTGTTTCTAGATACTGCAGGGCCAGTCTGGGCTCCCTGGCTGTAGGGCTGAGATGGAGGAGTTCAGGCTGGACCAACGGGTCCTGCCCCAGTCACATCAGCAGAGCCTGCCTGATCCTGTCCCTGGGTACTGGCCAGAGTGCCAAGAAAGCACAAAAGACTCAGGCGGAAAAATCAGACAGACCCTAAGGTGGTTTAAAAAATGTGCAAACCCAGGTATGCTCCAGGCTGGAAGCTGGGTGCAGTCAAGGCGTGGGGGCAAATGAGCATGTTTGGATTAAAAAAGGCCAACGCATCTAACAGCCAGGAAGGATTGCTTTAACATTCCAGCATGCTCTGTTGATTTATGGCTGTTGCTAGGTAACAGAGTACACCCAGGCTGCTGTGATTTTAAAGCTACGGCTCCCGACTAAAGAGTCGACAGAGAAAACCATTAATCGGGGTGAGGGCTGGGGGGCGGGTGTTTAAATGCAACCCAGAGGACAGGGAACTGTTGGGAGCAATGAGAGTGAAGCCAGGTCCACCTTCTGTGTCTGCCGTCCTTCAGGGGTGTGTTTTGCTGCGGGTGTGGAGAGCTGACTACAGACACGGGCTTCTGCTTCAGGAAGACACCAGCATAAATTTATCTTTCACTTTGCACCAAATCGATCTAGTATGTGTCAGGTTTCTAACACAGCACTGTTAGTGTACCAGATGTACGGAGTGTGTCATCTTGATGGGCAGGATGCATTGTGCCATTTTTATGTTGCACACAACTCCCACCTCTCCCCAGCAGCATGCCTTTGCTAGGCTGTGCTGCTACCTCCTGTGTGCCCTGCTTGGGATAGGACAGTGAAAAGGAAAGAAGCCCCCAGACTCTCCTCTCTGTCCGTGCGCCCCCTGCCCTGGCTCCCTGAAGCTGATTGAGGGAGACAGACAATGGTCATGATAAACAAGAAAAAAATTTAAAGCAAAGCCCAGAAAGGGGGACCAGGAGGGGTGTGTGCGTGTGTGTGTGTGTGTGCATGCATGTGTGTGCAGGTGGGTGGATGATGGGCGTGCTGGTTGATGGGCGTGCTACTGTAGGTAGGGGGAACCTGGTTGACCTCATTAGGAAGGTGACATTTGAGTCAAGTCTTGTATAAGGTGAGGGGCCGAGGCTGCAGGTATCTGAGGGAAGAATGGCCCAGGAGAGGGGACAGCAGATGCAAAGTCCCGGAGGCAGGGGTATGCACGTGGAGCTGGAGGAACAGCTGGGAGGCTGGTGTGTCGGAATGGAGTGAGGAGGGAGACTGGGGAGGAGAAGCAGATCCTATAGGGTCCCCAGGCCACTGGGAGGACATCATGGTGTTGACAGGTCAGAATCCTAACCCCGAAGTCCAGTCCCACACCTGGGGCCCATGCCGCTGACAGGCCTCTCTCCTGCCACAGTCTGGCTTGTTCCTTTTGGAGCGGTCTGCACCTGTGTCATTGCTGTGTGTTTTCCAAACCCCAGGCCCCCTATCTGTGGTGTCTCTTAGTTCGCATTCCACGAAAGCAGCGCCTGAGCCAGGCATGTGGGGGCAGGTGGTTTATTTGGAGTGAGATCCTAGGGCACATCATTTGGGTCCTTGCTGTAGGGATGGGGGCTCCAGTCTACTGAGAATTACACAGAGGGCTCCAGAACTGATCTCTGTAAAACAGTGGGGCGGCAGCAGTTCTCCAGGGATTCTCAGTTCAGAACGGTGGAGGGTTGGCATGGGGGCACTGACTTTCACTCACACTTGGGCATGTGCTCCAGGCCCAGTGGTGTGGGCAGAGGCCTTGGAGTGGAATGCAGAAAGATGCCAGAACACTCAAGGGGAGGCTCTCGTGGCATCCCCCTACCCCACCAAGTCTTCAGCGCCACGACCCTGGACGGGCCAAAGACCAGATCTCCCTGCCTGTGGGGTTGGCCAGGGGTAGGCAGGGGCCCCGGCTGACCCTGTTGGAGTCCATCCTAGGTTTTTGGATGGCAGTGGGTGGCGAGACTTTCTCTGGCTCTGGTCAAGGCACTGTGGGACTGGCACTGTCCTTGGAGCTGCTACTGGCTGTGTCCACCCCATGAGAGAAACAGAGGAGAGGCAGAGAGGGTCCCATGGAGTTTAAGCCCCAGGGCCCACTGTCAGGGCCTGGGATTGTGTCCCCTTTTTTGCTAAGTTAGTTTAGGCTGGCTTTTTGTTACTTGCAATCACAGGATCCTGATTAAGCCTCTTTATTGTTCCTGGTGTTACCAGTCCCTGGAGGACAGCAGTTCACTCAGGCCCTGCAGCAGAGCCAGTGGGTGGGGCCCAGTTGTATTGGTATGTTCTTGCATTGCTATAAGGAACTACGTGAGACTGGGTAATTTATTAATAAAATAGGTTTAATTGACTCACAATTCTGCAGGCTGTACAGGAAACATGGCTAGTAAGCTTCCCTCAGGAGGCTTATAATCATGGCAGAAGGCAAAGGGGAAGCAGGCACATCTTCACATGGCCAGCAGGAGAGAGAGAAGGGGGAAGTGCCACATGCCTCTAAACAATCAGATCTCATGAGAACTCACTCACCATCACCAGAACAGCAAGGGAGAAGTCTGTCCCCATGATCCAGTCACCTCCCACCAGGCCCCTCCTCCAACACTGAGGATTGTAATTTGACATGAGACTTGGATGGGGACACAGAGCCAAATTATATCACTGGCCCAGCTGGCCACCTCCAGAGACCTACCCCTTGATGGCCTGGACTTGCCACCCTCCTGTTTGAACCAGTCATCACTTCCCTGGCTCTCAAGGCCTTCTGGGTTCTGATAGCCCCATTTGACTCAACTCTTCAGTTCCCCAAGGGAATACCTGGACTGCTGCCCTTCATGGCCCCCTGGCTTGGCCCACCATGACACACCCCAGTAGCCTGCCCCATCTTCTGTGCAGAAGCTCATTGGTCAGCCTGTGCCGCCATCATGCAGGAGGCATGGAGATGTTGGGGAGGGGGCAGGATGAGGGGCTGGCCACCTGAGCCACGTACTGGCCTCCTTGATCATCCACTCAACCACAAATTCATCCAACAAATACAAATTCCTGCCACACACCAGGCGCTAGGGTGCACTACACAGTGAGCAAAACAGGCAAAAATCCCTGTCCATGGAGATTACATTACAGTGGGGGAAATGGGATAAAACAGATCTGTGAGTGACACAGAGCAGGGCCTTGGAACACTGGGGCTGGGGTGGAGAGTTTATGTAGGGTGGTGCCCCAGGTTCAGGAGAAGTCTGGGGCCCAGCTCTGCAGCCAGGCCTCCTGGGGTCAGGTCTTATCCACTGCTCATGTGCGACCTGGTGGAGGTTGCTTAATCTCTTTAAGCCTCAGTTTTCCCGTTTGTGAAAGGGAGATACTAGGAGTCCCTACCCACAGAGTGTGTGGAAGTGGAGTGAAATCATGCGTGAGGAGCATTTGTCCAGGGTGCGGCATGGGAGCAGGGCTGCAACCTCGGCTTCTCGCCATGGCTGATGTTCCGTTTCAGAATATCTTGAGAGATGCGGAGCTGCCCTAACACTGTGCCCTGACACGTCCTCTCTCCCTAGAGTGGCGAGACAGGGTGGGTCTTCCTCCCCACCTCACTCTAGGGGATGTGGCTGGTGTGGTTTGCAGTCATGTTTCCCCATTCCTCTGTCCCACCTGTCCCATCTGGTTTCCCTGTCCATCTGTTTCTCAGGACTGTGGCTTCCTCGAGCCCTCAAGGCAGGAGTGGGTGCTGTTCATTGGTTTCTGCTCCAGTATGTCCTGTAGTCCTGATGTTTAATTTGTGATTAACATCACCTGATGTTCATATCACCTGATGTGAACAATCATGTTTAAAATTAATGAATAGTTAATAAATGCGGTATGGACTTAGTGATGACTCTAAGCACAGAAGTAATCAAGGAAGGCTCCATGAAAGAAGTGTCACGAGAGGATGGCTTGGAAATGCCAGTGGGAAAGAAGAATGCCATCTCCCTGCTGAAGGCTAGGTAGAGTTCATTCCCTGTAGTCCCTTTATAGATGGAGGATGTAAGTCCCAGAGGAGCACTCCCAGGAGCCTGCCCACAAAAGGCTTGGAGTCTCATTTTCCTGACATGGCCAGGCCCAGGTGGGAGGTGGGAATGAGCATCAGGCCTTTGGGCACCTCTTGAAAGGGCTGAGCCAGCTGGTGGGAGGGATGGATGCCTGGGGGCTGCACACGTGGCTGGCAAGTGCTGTGAATTATCGATCTCTAGAGAGCAATGTGCAGGCGGGAGGTCATTTTCCTCCTGGGCCAGACTGCTCGATCATGCTTAATTGCCTGTTTTCCAAATTTCCCCAGGGCTGGCCTAGGGCAGGGATTAGCTCTGTGCCCATATCTTTTGTTTGAATTCAGTGTATGGGGTAAAAAGTTATACCATCCATTTCCCTTTGGTGTTAAGTTTGAAAATAGTGATGGAATTAAGTCAGGTGCTGATGGGTGGTATCCTGTTGTACCTGGCATGGCAAAGAGGGGCTTCTCTGTGAATCCCATTCCCCACAAGACTCGGCTCACTTGTTTGAGTAGTGGACTGGCAGAATCTGAAAAAGTTAGGGGCAATAGAGACTCCCTGAGCACCCATGATGTGCCAGGCACTAGGTATATCCGTGCCTTCAATTCTCACTGAGATAACCAAATAAAATAAATATGACACATTAAAGTGAGGAACTAGTTGAAGAAATATTTTCAAAGAAAGTTGTCAAAAGTTTGTTGCAAGGATGCTGCAACTCTTTACTGACAGGCAGGGTATGAAAGGGTTGAGGGGTGTGTAATAAAAGGGGTTTTGTGGAGTGTACTGCTTTGGAGAGGGCTGTGCTGGGAATCCCATCTCTGCATGAGGAGTAATAGGAGGTACCTGCTACTTACCTGAAGCCCAATGTGGAGGGAGGGTTCAAGGCTTAAAATGAGCTGGTGGGCTTCTGGCCAAGATGGAGTAATAGGGACCAGACTTACCTTCCCACCTTAAACAAATAAAAAAAAAAAAATGGCACAAAACAAATGAAACAGCGATTTCCAAGCAATTGGACATCAGACATGAAAGTGATCATTGAGTGATGGGAAATAAACAAGGTGAGGCCAGCTTACTGCCTTGAGAGATTCCTGGCCATGTTGTAGGGAGAGGTTGCCCACCAGAATCTGCTGGAACCCCTGAGTTGAAAGAATGAGCTGAGTCTGGGGAGATCAAAGTGGCTGGATTTCACAGGGCAGACTAATGGAGTGGAGAGAGCTGCAAAGAAAGAGAGCTCTGGAGTTACACAGAAGTCCAACTTGAGTGCTCAGTTGAGTACTGATCACATGCAGGCAAGGAAATTACACAGTCAGGGAAAGAACCCCCCAAAAGACCTGTGATACCAGTACTTACAGCACACACACAGTCAGGAGTACTGCCTGCTCTTACCAGCCAGACTGGAAAATCTTGTAATTCACAGGAAATTGGGTAGACACCTCAGGAAAGTCTTGCCTCAGTAGTGGGGAATTATTAGTCCTAGATTGATAATTTCTGCAAGCATGCTTAGCAAATCATCAAAGCAAGACTTTTGAAAGGGTGAAACTGTTTCACTTTTGTTTTTTTAGACAGGGTTTTGCTCTGTCACCCAGGCTGGAGTGCAGTGGTGTAATCATGTCTCACAGCAGACTTGATCTCCCAAGTTCAAGCCATCCTCCTGCTTCAGCCTCCTGAGAAGCTGGGACAACATGCACATGCCACCATGCTTGGCTAATTTTTCCATGTTTTGTAGAGACAGGGTCTCACTATGGTGCCTAGGTTGGTCTTGAACTCCTGGGCTTAAGTGATCCTCCCACCTTAGCTTCCCTAACTGGTAGAATTAGAGGCATGAGTTGCCATGCCTGGCCAGGATCAAACTGTTTATAAATGTATTGACTACATTTCAGAACAAGGCTCAGGAACATTTATAGGAATACAAACAAATCCAGCACCCCAAAAGGCAAAAATCACAATGTCTGGCATCCAGTAAAAAATTACCAACCATGCAATGAAGCAGGAAAATGCAAACCATAATGAAGGAAAAGTCAATCAATTGAGACTGATCCAGAATTGACACAGATGTTAAAATTAGCAGACGAGGTCAACAAAACATTTATTATAATCATGTTCTGTATGTTCTAAAAGCTAGAGGAAAGATTGGACATACAGTCAACATGGAGGATATAGAAAAGACATAAACTACTATAGATGAAAATTACAATGTATAACACACTGGATAGGATTAACAGCAGACAGGACATTGCAGAACAAAAATTAGCTAACTTGAAGACAGCAATAGAAACTATCCAAAAAGAAATAGAGTAAAAAGACAAAAAAAGAACAAAAATTTTAAAGAGAAAGAGACTTTCTCATTGAGTTGTGAGACAACTTTAAGAGGCCTAATTTATGTATAACTGGGGTTTCTGAAAGAGAGGAGAGGAAGGGACAGAAAAATATCTGAAGAAATAATGGCCGGCAAATCTCCAAATTCGAGGAACATGGTACACCCACAGATACAAGAATTTCATTGCCCCACAAGCACAATAAAAATGGGGAAAAAAACACATTAAGGCACATTATAATTAAATAGCCCAAAATAACTAATAAAGAGAAAATCTTAAAAGTAGCCAGAAAAAGGCGTGGGGTGGGGAAAAACATGTTATATACAGAGCAGCAAAGATATGGATTACAGCAGATTTCCCTAGAAAATAATGTAAGTGAGAAGGCAGTGGAACAATATCCTCAAAGCATGAAATTAAAAAAAAAGTAATCAACCTAGAGTTCATATCCAGAAAATAATCTTTCAAGAATAGAAGCAAAATAGACTTCTCAGACATAACAGCTGAAAGAATTCATCACTAGCACGCCTGTAGTACAACAAATGTTAAAGGATGTGCTTCAAACAGAATGAAAGTGATACTAGATGGAAATACAGATCTATGCAAAGGATCAAAGAGCATAACAGTAACTACATAGGTCAGATATAATATTTTCTCTTATTATTTTAATTCCCTTAAAGTATAATAGGCTCTTGACACAAAATAATAACCATGTAGTGTGAAGTTTATAACATATAGAAAAGTAAACTGAATAATAACAAAAAGGCTGAGAGGGGAGAATAGAAGTATACTATTATAAGTAAGTATAAGTATCTTAAACTATATTTGACATGCTATAATATCACTTGAAGGTAGACTGTGATAAGTTAAAGATGTATACTATAAACCTAAAAATAACTACTAAAACAGTAAGAGTTATAGCTAAGAAGTCAGAAAGTAGATAGAATGGAATCATTGAACAATGCTCAGTTAATCCCAAAGAAGACAGAAAAGGAAAAAGAAGGGAACAAAGGAAAATAGAATAAATGGAAAATGAATATCAAGATGAGAGATATAAACCTAATCATACCAATAATCATATTGAGCAGCCATGGTCTAAATATCCCAATAAAAAGACATCAGCAGATTGGATGAAAAGGCAAGACCCAAATGTATGCTGCCTACATGCCACCCACTTTAAATATAAAGACAAGAGTTAAAAGTAATACAATGAAAAAGATAATATTGTGTTAACTAACACTAATCAAAGGAAAGCTGCAGTGGCTATATTAATCTCAAAGTAGATCTCACAGTAAAGAATATTACCAGGTTAAATAAAGTAATTTGATAATGATAAAGGGAACAATTAATTAAAAGGGTATAACAATCTTTATGTTTATGCACCTAATCAGAGACATGAAGCAAAAATGATAGAACTGCAAGAAGCAATAGATGAATCTACAATTATAGTTGGAGATTTCAATAACCTTCTCTTACTAATTGATGAAACATGTAAACCAAAAATGTGTAAGAAAATAGAAGATATGAACAACACTATTAACCAACTGGACCTGGCTTTTATATTTGTAGAACATACTACCCAACAACAGCAGAATGACGTTCAAGTATACACCACAGAACATTCATCAAAATAGGCCATATTCTGGCCATGAAATAAGTCTCAATAAATGTAAAGGGACTCAAGTCACAAAAAGTATGTTCTCTGTCATATGGAATTAAATTAGAAATCAATAACAGAAAGAACTCTGTAAAATCTCCAAATATTTGGAAACAATGCAACACACTTTTATATAACCCATGTGTCCAAGGATAAATCAAAAGGGAAATTAGAAAGTATTTTCATGTGAATGAAGATGAAAATACAATGTATTAAAATCTATGAGGTCGCTAAACAATACTTAGAGGGAAATTAACAGCACCAAACACGTATATTGGAATAGAACAAAGTTCCTAATCAATGGCCTTGAGTTCCACCTTAAGAAACTAGGAAAAGAAGAGCAAATTAAACCCAGAGTAAGCAGAAGAGAGGAAATAGCGAGGACTAGAAGAGAAATTGGCTAAATATAAAATAAAAACAATAGAGAAAATAAAGTAATCCCAAAGTTGGTTATTTATTGATAAAAAAGTTATCTAAGATTTTTGTCAATAAAATTGATAAACCTCTTGCCAGACTGACCAGGACAATAAGAGAGAAGACAAAATTGCCAGTATCAAGAATGAGAAGGTGACATCAGTATATATTTAGCAGTCATTAAAATAATAATAAGAGAAGATAATGAACAAATTTTTGCTAATAAATTCAACAACTTAGGGGGAATGAGTAAATTCCTGGAAAGACACAAACTACCAAAGCTTACTGAAGAAGAAATAGATATCCTCAGTAGTCCTATAACTATTGAGTAAATAGAATTTACAATTTGAAACCTTTCCACAAAGAAAACTCCAGGCCCAGATGACTTTACTGATGACTTTCAGTAAACATTTAAGGAAGAAATAATACTAATTCTACAGAAACTCTTCCAAAAATTAGAGAAGAGAACACTTTCCAAATCATTCTGTGGGGCAGAGTTACCTTGATCTCAAAACCAGACAGACATTATGAAAAAAAAAAAAAACCCTACAGACCAATGTCAATAGTCCTCATGTACATGAATTAAAAAATTATTAGCAAATTCAATCTAACAATATGCAAAAATGATAATACATCATAGCCAAGTGGGTTTATCCCAGGAATGCATGGTAGGTTTAACTTGCAAAAATTATCAATGTAATTTACCATATTAACAATCTATAAAAACCTATGCTATCAGCTCAATAAACACAAAAAGGATTTCACAAAACCAACCTTTATTCTTGAGAAAACTGATAAAATCTCTCAAGAAACTAAGAATAGAAGTGAAGTTCCTCTACTTGATAAAGAGCATCTATGAGAAAAACCTACAGGCTAAATGAAATATTGAGTGCTTTCTCCCTAAGATCAGGAGAAGACAAAAATGTCTACTCTCAGCACACATTCTTCTGGAAGTTATAGCTAGTGCAGTAAAGCAAGAAAGAGGAAAAAAGATGTTCAGATTAGAAAGGAAGAAGTAAAACTGTCTTTATTCACAGATGACATGATTATCTATGTAGAAAATCCAAAGGTATCTACAAAAAGTAGTTATAATAAATGAGTTTATAAATGAGTTTAACAAGTTTTCAAGGCATAAGATCAATCAAAATAGAAACTTAAAAACTACCAGTTATAATATGAGGTAGGGAGGAATACATCTGAAAAAAGACGTGAAAGACTTATGTACTGAAAATTATAAAACATTGATGATAGATATTAAAGAAGACCTAAATGAGTGGAGAGATATACTATGTTAGTGGATTGGAAGACTCAATATTGTTAAGATGGCAGTTCTCCCCAAGTTGATCTGAAATTCAACACAGTGTAAATGATATCTGAAGAGGTTTTTTTTTTTTTTTAGAAACTGAAAAACTCTTTCTAAAATTCATATAGAAATACAAAAGACCTAGGATAGCCAAAACAACTTTGAAATAAGAGAACAAAGTTGGAGGACTAACACGATCTGATTTCAAGATTTATTATAAAGCTTCAGTAATTGATACAAGTGATACTGGTGTCAAGATAGATTAACAGATCAAGGGAATGCACTACAGAGTCCAGAAATAGATGCATCGTATATGGCAGCTGATATAGCTGATTTTGAATAGAGACTGAAATGCACTTTAGTGGAGAATATTTAGATAATGGGTGCTAAAACAATTGTATATGTGTAGAAAATGAACTTCAATCCATATTTTGTACCATATACAAATATTAATTCAAAATGGATCATAGATCTCAATATAAACCAACTTCTAGAAGAGGAGGTGAATAATTTTTTCTTAAAGGACCAGATAGTAAGTAGTTTAGGCTTGTGGGCCACATGGACTCTGTTGTAACGATAGAACTCTGCTATTGTCGTGTGAAAGAAACCATAGAAAATACAAGAATAGATATGGCTGTATTCTAGTAAAACTTTATATATAAAAATAGGCAGCTGATCTGCAAGCCATAGTTTACCAATTCCTGTTGTTGAAGCAAACAGAGTAAAAACCTTTGTGACCTTCAGTTAGTCAAAAATATCTTAGATACGACACTGAAAGCAGGTCGCATAAAATTAAAAATTAATAAATTGGGCTTCATCAAAATTAAAAACATCTCCTTTTTGAAAGACACTTAAGAGAATGAAAAGACAAGCCCTAGACTGACAGAAATTCTCTGCAAAGCATGTATCTGATAAATGGCTTGTTTCTAGAATACATAAAGAATTCTCAAAACTCAATAGTAAGAAAACAAACAACCCAATGAATAAATGGACAAAATGTCTGAACAGACATTTCACCAAAAATGATATACAGACGGGAAATAAGTACATGAAAAGATAAGCAACGTCATTAGTCACGGGGGTAATGCAAATTGAAACTACAATGAGATACTGTTACATACCTGTTAGAATGGCTATCATTAAAAAGGCTGACTATAGCAAATTTTGGTGAGGATATGGAGAAACTGGAACTCTTATATACTGCTGATGGGAATGTAAAATGATATAACAATTTTGGAAACTGTTTGGAGTATGATCTCTATAATACACAAACTATTCTATAAAAACATAAAAAGTGAAAGTTCTTCAACTTATTTTATGATGTTAGTACAAACTTGCTAGAAAATTGCAAGAAACTTATTAATCAGTGTGACTTCTAAACATAGGTGCAAAATTCAAATTAAAAATATCAGCAAAACAAATATGGCTCTATCTATCATCTATCAATCTGTCTATCTATCTATCTATCTATTTATCTATCAGTCATCTAATTACATGTAAGGTTCACCCTAGGAATGTCAGCATAGTTAAAGACAAAAAATGTTAACTTAATTCACTTCTTTAATAGATTAAAGGCAAAAGTCATATTATCTTATTGATAGATATCACAAAACAAAGCAAGTAGCCAAATAAAAAGCATCCACATTAGACAAATTTTTATACTTATTCTAAGGAAATTCTCTCAGAAAACTAGGAAAGGAATTTACTCAATCTGAGAAAGGGTATCTATCAAAACATGACAGCAAACATCATTTTTCATGATGAAACTTTAAAAGCATTGCTAGAACTAAGACAAAGAAGCCTTCTACCACCACTACTGTTCGATACTACCTTGCTTTGGAACCAATTAGACTAGACAGCAAGTGGGATAAGAACAGCAAGGTAAAACCAAAATTGTCTTTAATTGCAGATGACATAATTGTCTATATAGAAAATCCAAGAGAAGCTACTCTCAAACTATTAGAAAAATGTGACAGTTCAATAAAATTGCTGGACACAAGAAAACATAGTGAAATCAATAGCCTTCCTACTGAACAACGGAACCAATTAGAACATATAAGAAGGGGCAAATCCTATTTACAGTAGCAGTAAAATCTATAAGACACTTAAGAGAAAATCTAACACCAGCCCTTTTGGAGGTGGTATAAGAGAGTGGGTCAGTGGTTCGGAGCAGAGGATCCCAATCCAGATTGTCTGGTTTTAGATCATGGCGCTACTGCTTCCTGGCTTGGGAAAATTACTTGATCGCTTGGTGCCTCAGTTTCCTCATTTGTACAAGGGAGGTAATAATATTATTCACCTCACAGGGAAGCTGGGAAGATTGAGTTGATAAATATAAGGTGTTTAGAACAGTAGCTGGCACATACTAACTTCTATATAAATGGTTGTTATTGTTAAGAAGAAATTTGTAAAATTTAATTGAAGGACATGAAAGAAGATCTGAATAAATACAGAGACAGACCATATCCATTGATGGGATGATTCAGTATTAGAAAGATGTCTGTTTTTTCCTGGTTAATTATAAGCTAATTGAAGTTTCAGTGAAAATCCCAACAGGATTTCCTTTTTTCTTTTTCTTTTTCTTTTGAGACAGAGTCTCACTGTGTTGCCCAGGCTGGAGTGCAGTGGTGTGATCTCGGCTCATTGCAGCCTCCGCCTCCTGGCTTCAAGCTATTCTTCTGCCTCAGCCTCCCGAGTAGCTGGGACTACAGGCACGCACCACCACACCCGGCTAATTTTTGTATTTTTGGTAGAGACAGGGTCTCATCATGTTGACCAGGCTGGTCTCGAACTCCTGACCTCAGGTGATCCACTTGCCTCAGCCTCCCAAAGTGTTGGGATTGGAGGTGTGATCCACCGTGCCCAGCCCCAGCAAGATTTTCACTGGGATCTGAAAAACTGAAAATTTGTGTAGAAAAGCAAAAGTCCGAGAATAGCCAAGACAATTTTGATGAAAGGCAAAGTCTGTGCCATTCAACCTACTTGATATTGACTTGTTATAAAGCTGCCTCTCTAAGGCAGGGTAGTACTGCCACATGGGCCAGACAGAAAGACCAATAGAACAGAACAGAGAGTCCAGAAATAGAGCCACATGTATATGGGAGCTTGGTATAGAAAAGAAGTGGCATTTTAAATCAGTGGGAAAAAGATGGACTATTCAATGAATGATTTGGATATTATTTTCTTCATATGGAAAAAGTACATAATTTGATCACTGCCTCACCGCAAACGGAAAAACACACTGTAAATGAGGTAAATATATGTCCTAAAACATGAAGAAAGGACGTTCTGTTTACTACCTTTATAACTCAGCGGGTAGACAAGTATTGGTAAAACAGAACACAAAAGGCGAAATGCTTAAAAGATAAATATTGATAAATTTCCCACATCAAAATGAATGACTTCTGTAGGACAAGAGTACCATAAACAAAGTTAAGACAAAAACGGCAAATTAGAAGAGAATGTTTGCAACATATAAACAGACAGAGGATAGGTTTGCAACACATATAAACAGCAGAGGATACAATTGTATCAAAATCTCTGGGAAGCCAGTAAGGAGAAAGTCACACAACCAAATGGAGACATGGGCAATGGGAAAAGACAGGCGATTCACAGAAGAGGAAATTCAAATGGCCAAGTGGAAAGATTCCCAAACACTAGGAATCAGGAAATGCAAAGTAAGCAATCATCACACACCCATTCACCCATCAACTTCACATGAATTTAAGTCTATTCCAAGTGTCACTTGAGAATGTGATACACTGCTGTAGGAGTGTAAATTGCTTCTCTATTTGGCAACGAGTAGGAAGTTAAATATGTATATATTCCAGTATGCATGACCCAGAAGGAATGTCACCAGTATGACTCAGTAGTCTCGCCCTCCACCTGTCTATCCTAGGAAACCTTTACACTGCAGGCTATGAGGAGCCAAGTAAAAGGATGTACCTGCAGTGTTGTTTGAAATCCAAAAAGGTTAGAAACAACCTAATATTATCTGGGAGGGTGGAGAGCAGGTAGAAGAAATAATACATTAATTGTATGCTGGCAAATATTTAACAACCTGCTCTCCAGGGAAAAAACCTTAATTTGTAGAATTTGCCAATTTCTGGGATGTAAATACTCTGCCGTGGCTGATTTCCAGCTACCATCGTGACATCATCAAACGCAGAGTTGGGAAAAGACGTGCATGATCAGCTCTTGCGAAAGGTTCTTGGAGCAAGCTCCGGCACACCATTGATTGTTTTCTGCCAGCTTGCAAGATCAATGAAGAAACTAGGGTAGAGCTGAAAACATAATGCTTAGGAAAAAAAGCAGTTTGTAGTATGGTGTGATCAATATGATCATGTTTATATAAATTTCTAAATTACGTAAAATGATCCAATACATGTATGTATGTTAAGGAACAGAACATAAATGGGAAGAAAGCACTACTTTGGGGATAGTGTTTGCTTCTGGAAAGAAAAAGGAAAGATGAGGACTAGGAAGGGATGCAAAGGAACTTCAGCTGTATCTCTGTGGTCTCATTTCTCAAATAAAAAGAACCGAGGCAAAGCTGGGCACTTTGGCTTGTGCGTGTAGTCCCAGCTACTTCAGTGGCTGAGGTGAGACGACTGCTTGAGTCCAGGAATTAGAGACCAGCCTGGGCAACATAGTGAGACCCTGTCTCTACAATAAAATAAAATAAAGTAAAATAAAAAATAATAAAATAAAATAAGTAAAAAAAAAAAGCTGAAGCAAATATGTCAATGCTAATATTGATTCCTCTTGAATCAATATTCAAAAGGTAGGGGATTGTAATAATACATTTTAGTCTATTTGAAATATGTCACTAAAACAAATAAAATACAAAAAAATAAGGTCTGATCATGATTATGTAAAAACAAAACTCTACCTTGAAAAGGTCCAGGGATAACACACTCTAAAAGGTTTCTGACAATTATATTTGGACTCAGGGCCATAACTTTTATATTTTCCTTTATTTCCAAATTTTCTGTCGCAAGCGTTACTTGTTTAGGGGCAGAAGATCACTAACCTTGAAGGTGTTGGGCTGGATTATGGCTCTGGGCCCTTCCACACAGACTTGGTCTTCATTTGCTGGGTCTTGGCATATCTCAGAATTCCAAGACATTCTCTCTCCATCCAGAGGCATGGCGACCTGGGCTGTGGGTGGGGTGGGCGGGCTTTTGTCTTACCATTTCACTGGAGAGAAGATCATTGTGGCACTGTTTTGCCCAGTCTCTACGAGGTTCAAAGTGGTGGAACAAGCCAAGAAAGCCAACTGGAAGCTCAGCCCTGGGACCTGAGTGGTCATGGAGGGGAACGTTGGCAGAGAAGCAGCTAGGTTAGTACAGCTAGCTGCTGTGTTATACCAGGCGGTATATGGGCTGACCATACCAGCTCTGGAATCACAGACCTGGGTACATCTCCAGATTGCCACTTAGGAGCTGAGTAACTTGGGAGAAAGGTGCTGTTTGTTCATTTGTAAAGCGGGTCCTGTGGTTGGCTGTATTATTGTGCAACACATTAGCAGCCCCATCCTGGAAAGAGACTGTACTTGTATGCTCTGCTGAGGTCACGTGGCCATGTGACCCGCGGTGCCCCCCCTGCCCTTACTGAACTTGCATGTGGTGGTTTGTGATTTGTTTGGGCCAGCAACACTGTAGAGTGAGCTCATGGCCCCTGTCTCTCTCTATTACCCCTGCACAAACGCAGGCATGTGCAGCTCCATCAGCCGGCGTCCTGGGAAGAAGACAACAGGGGTCAGAGCTGCAGTCCACTCGAGATGAACATCCAGCATGAGTGAGAAATAGCCTCGAAGCCGCTGCGTTTTGGAGGGTCATTCATGACTGCAGTCTTCTAGTTCATTCCGGCTGAGGCAGGGCTGTCATGTGTTGAGGACAGAATGAAGTCACCTCTGTGAAGTGCTTAGCCACCAGCTGGCAAAGGGGGAGGTAGCAGGCAGGTAGATGAGGATGTACTGTTGTCACCAACAACTCACAACTCTCAGTGACAAAACACATCACCTGGGTGTTTCTCACTTGCTCAGCACATCGAACAGGGGCCCTGTTATTTGTACTCGATTAAGGACTTGGGCTGATGGACAATCTATCTTGATGAGTGCTTTTCAAGATCCTGAGTCAGGGAAAAAAAGAATTTGGCAAACCCCACAGAGGCCACTGAGGAAGAGATGCTAGTCACTCACCTCACCTTGTACTCTGCAAAGCAAGTCTCATGACTACACCTAATATTAAAAGGGATAGGAAAGTGCAAATCTACCCCAGGCGCAGAAGGAGGCAAGAAGCAGGATGTGTGTGGTCAGCACTAATGACCTCCCCTGTGGCCATTCAATAAATGCTAGCCACTGCTAGAGTCACCATTAATCATGGCATTTAGGCTAGTTCCAAATGGAGAAAAGGTGAGATGTGGGGATGGCATTGCTAGCGGGAGCATGAGTGTGTCCAGGGAAGAAGCAACGTGGCACACAGGGAGTTGGCTGGAGGTGCAGTTGGGGCCAGACTGTGAAGACCTTTGAGCTGAGATGTTGTCATGTGGAGCTGGGAGCCTGGAACATCTGAACCAGGAAGGGGAACACGGCCACATGAGGGAGGAGTGAGGCTCTGAATTCTGACTCAGTGAGGCTGGCTCGAGGAGGGGAAGGACTGGAGAGCTCTGTGTGAGTGCACATCGACAGGGCTGGAAGGAGGACAGGCTGTGGCAGGTGAAGGTGTGGGAGTCGGGATGACTCCAGTGCATCCTAAGTGCAGACGAAGAGGAGGTCCAGTCCAGTTTTAAGAGAGGATGTTGGGTTTGGTATTAGAGGTGATGAATGGTTAGAATCAAAATGACAATACCTTATTTAAGGAGGTTGTGGATCAACAGGGACAATCTTCTGTTACCTCTTTGGTAAACTGGTTGACATCCATGACTAAAGCTAAACAAACAGACTCTATCACTCACTCGGCAATTCCTAGAATTTTTTTTTAAGACAATCTTGCTGTGTGACCCAGACTGGAGTACAGTGTGGCACCATCCTGGCTCACTGCAACCTCTGTCTCCCAGGCTCAGGTGATCATCCTCAGCATCCCGAGTAGCTGGGACTACAAGCATGCACCACCATGCCTGGCTAATTTTTGTATTTGTTTGTAGAGGTGGGGTGTCCCATGTTGCCCAGGCTGGTCTTGAACTCCTGGGCTCAAGCAATCTGCCTGCCTCAGCCTCCCAAAGTTCTGGTGATATAAGCCGCTGCACTCAGCCAGTTCCCAGAATTGTGTACACATGAATGCTGAGCCACAGAAGTGTTGTTCATAATTGGCCTCCACACTGAACAAACAACCTATGTGCCCAACAACAGTGGGGTCAGCCCCGTGTATTTCCACCACACAGTATTATGCAACAATGAAAAATGAATAAATTACAGCTACATATATAAATAACATGAGTGCCCCTCAGAAGCAAAACATTGTGCAAACGAAAGCAGTTACAAAAACATTCTTACCTTACAATTCTACTAGTAAGCTGGTAAAACTACAGCGTTAAAAGTCAAGATGGGGGTTATCTTTGGGGTGGTGTCTTAGTCAGTTTGGACTGCTAGAACAAAAATACTGTAGCCTGGATGGCATAAACCACGATCTATTTCTCACAGTAATGGGGGCTGGGAAGTCCAAGGTCAAAGCGCAGGCAGATCATGTGTCTAATGAGGGCTTCCTGATTTGTGGATAGCCAACTTCTTGTTGTGTCCTCATATGACAGAGGGGGAGAGGGACAGAGAAGGGAAGCAAACTCTCTCACTCTCTTCTTATAAGGGTGCTAATCCCATTATGAAGGCCCCATCCTTGGGACCTAATTACCTCCCAAAGACCCCACCTCCTAAAACCATCACATTAGGGGACAGAATTTCAATATATGAACTTTGGGAGTCACAGCTGTTCAATCCATGGAAGTGGAGAGAGAGGGGAGAGCCTCAAGAGGTGGCTAGCACCCTTTCCTGACTTGGTGGTTAGATGAGTGTTTACTTTGTGGTCGTTCTTCAAGCTGAACATTTAACTTTTGTGCAGTTGGCTTGGGCTGCCATAATAAACATGACAGGATAGGTGGCATAAACAACAGAAATGTACTGCCTCCCAGTTCTGGAGGCTGGAAAGTCCAACATCAAGGTTCTGGCCAATCTGATTCCTGGTGAGGTCCCTTCCTGGTTTGCAGGCGGCCACTGCCTTGCCATGTGCTCCCGTAGGCACCTGGGGAGACAGTGGGCAAGCTCTTTGGTCTCTTCCTATAAGGGCACTAATCTCTCCATGAATACCCCACCCTCATGGCCTTGTCTAACCCTCATCTCCCAAAGGCCCTACCTGCAAACATCATCACATGGGGGGTTAGGGCTTCGGCATGTGCATTTGAGGGGACATGGTGCGGTGCACAGCCCACTTTCCATGCATGTTCTCTCCGTCAATTACAACAAGTTGGGGGCACAGAAGCACAGGGAGACACAGCCTGGTGGGGTTGTCAGAAGGAGGGGAGTATGTAAACCTGCTGAGAAGTGGCAGCGGAAGGTGGTGCCACTGAAGTAAAGGGAAGCGTGTTGTCCACAGGGTGAGACTCATGAGAGCTTGGCACAGAGAGAGGCCAGCATGTGTCCACTGGCTCCAAAAACAGGAACGTCATTCTCATGCCCTGTGACACAAGTTTCTTTTCTGGGGTGGGATGGATGGCAAGAAGCCAGGTGGGAGGGCACGGCAGTGAGTGAGGAGATGGCGAGTGTATCTTTTGGCATTGTGGTTGTGAATGGCAGAAATGCAATGCACTGGTGGCTGAAGGGACATGGAGTGAGGACAGCTTTTGAATGTGGAAGAGACCCAAGCAGGCTTATGCTGTGGGAAGCATCTGGAGAGATGCTGACAAGTTTCACCTTATTGAGCTGTCCTCTACACTCACCTTTATAAAATGGCACCACCTCCTCCCCATTCCTCTGCATCCCTGCATCCCGCCTTCTCCTCTGTACCAGTCATGGCCCACACAGTTCATGCTCACTTTGTGCTGTCCATCTCACCCCACTGGGAGGCCAACTCCATGGGAGCAGAGCATTTCTTGATTCTGTCTTCCACACTACCCTAGAGCTGGGAACATGCCTGCACATAGTAGATGCTCAATAAACATTCCTCATGAATGAATGAAAGTACAGAGAGGAGTCTGTACAGAGAGGCTGGGGGTGGCAGGATCTGGAGCTCAGGCTTCTGTGAGCGGGGGCAGGGCTGTGTGCAGATACAGATGAGGAAGCAGCAGATTGTGTGATTGAGTGGGGGTCGGGGGTGGGCAGGGGGCTGAAGGAGAGTCCTTGGTTCTGCTGGAGGGGGAGGGCTTCCAGGAAATGGAGGAGATAGTCTGGAGGATCCCAGCCACTACTTGTGGTGGGGGTGGGACAGGATGGGGTGGTGAGGGGTGACGAGGGGATGGATGCAGGCCTTGGGGCCCAGTCAGGTTGGAAAGACCACCCACTGCAGGGTCCCCAGCACGGCTCAGAAGCTGACGAAAGGGGTGATTTGTTGTGTCGGGCCAAGTGGGGCTGTTTACATTGCAGTCCAGGACATCCCGGGAGATGAGGCTGATGCCAGCATAGGGCGGGTGTTTTGGCAGGATTGACAGATGGGGAGAGGGGACCTCTCCATGATCAGAGAGGGAGACTGACGAATGTGCAGGAGGGTGGGCCTTAGCGTGATAACAAGAGAGCTCACAGGAGGCCTGGCCCCTGCTGAGCAGGACTGGCCACCCAAACCCGTGGGGCCACTCCCACTCCCGCCATCACATGATGATGAGGTTGTGCCTAGGCTGCCTCGTGGTCAGGACTTGAACCCAGCTTGTCTTTCTCCCAGTGTAGCCATTTTGCTGGCCCCAGTTAGAGAGGTGAGGGGGTGTGGACAGAGAGTGGGGGGCTGGGCTTAGGATGTGAGGTGGGGGGCATATAAGCAGACAGGTGTGAGAGAGAGAGGAGAACATGCCAGGCTGGTGGGTGGGGGCCGATGTGGGTGTCATTCACTTTCCTACAGGATAGAAAGCGACAAAGAACAAGCACATCCTTCCGGCCCTTGCATTTACCTGGTCTTTGAATGGAGTCTGCACGCCTGGGAGATTTTGGCTTGTTCCACAGTGAAAAGGTGGAGGCTGTGAAGGGCAGGGCACCTGCCAAAGCAGGTGCTGGCAGGGCTCCGGGGCCTCTCCCCAGGCCAGCCCTTGCATGACACCCTGCAAAGTGCTGATAGGGCTGGTGGGGACCTTTCATCTCCTCATAGGTCCATTCTGGGGATTTCTAAGGCACGAAAGCCCAGCTGTAGCTTCAAAAACTCCCTCTCACTCTCCAAGAAACCTGAGATGGCATCACCTTCCCTTGTCTTTCCCACAGCCCCACTCTCCCTGCCCCAACACCTTTGGACTCTCCTACTTCCACTGCAGTTTGGGGAGCTGTCTGGAGTTCTCCCAAAACCATTTGAAACAAGTGGAGGCCATTACAGACCAGTCCCCACCTGGAACATGGCTCCACTAATGCCTTAGGCCCAAGAGCCCCTGCAGCTTTGGTTATCCCACTGCACTTACCCCTCCCAGGCAAGCCGCAGAGTCCCTCCCTTTCCAAGAAGGCTCTGTTGAGCTCCTAGGGAGGCCTGATGGTTCCTCACCCACACCTCTGAATCCCCACTGAGGCTTTGCCCCGTGCAGGGGACTGTGATTCATTAGGCAGTGGGTTACGGTGGAGGAGGGGCAGCTTGGCAAAACAGGAGGCAAATATTTTTTGAGGGCCCACTATGTGCCAGGCTGATGACCAGAGGGAGATTCCTGTTTGGCAGAGTCCTGGGCTTGGAGGGGAGGGAGGGGATGGAGGAGGGGAAGCATTTTCCAGCCTGGTTNTCGCGCCTGATTGACGGCCCGCCCGAACCCGCGGCCGCCGCCCGCCCGCCGCGCGCTCGCTTGACCGCGGCGCCCTCCCCCGGCCGCCCCCGCCCGTCCCCCTGCCGCGATGCCCTCCCTCCGGGGCCCCGGCGGCCCGCGCCCCTGCTAGGCTGCGGCGGCATGGCCCGCGCGCCCGGCGCGACCTCTGCGGATTGCATCGGTGTGTGGCGGCGGGGCATGCCCAGAGCACCGGGCACGGCCTTCAATGGGCGAGGACACGGACACGCGGAAAATTAACCACAGCTTCCTGCGGGACCACAGCTATGTGACTGAAGGTAACGTACGTGTTGTCTGAGACCCCTCCGGCCGGCCGCGGCGTGGGGATGCCGTCGCACCGAATGCCCTCCGAAGGTTTGGACCGCGCGATGTGTGTCGTGTCCCCCCGCCCCACCCCATCCCACCCCACCCCACCCCACCCCATCCTGCCCAGGGCCCAGGAGGGAGGGAGCCCGAGGGTACCGGCCTCCACTGCCCAGCGCCCGGACAGGGCAGCGCCCTCCTCCGCGCCGCCCTCCGGGAGGCAGCCGCTCTCAGGCCAGGTGGCATCCTGATTCGGCCCTGACCATAATTTTTAAAAAGGCCATGCCTGTGGCTAATCTGGTGAAGAAATCTCGGGTAAATTTAATGGTTTAAAATCTTGGATTTGCAATTTCAGCCCTGCCAGGAGCCCGCAGAATTTTCTAGGCTGTCTTCTCCCTGGAGAAGA
This sequence comes from Theropithecus gelada, assembly GCF_003255815.1. Classification (NCBI taxonomy): domain Eukaryota; kingdom Metazoa; phylum Chordata; class Mammalia; order Primates; family Cercopithecidae; genus Theropithecus; species Theropithecus gelada. The sequence goes on from NC_037672.1 coordinate 6,408,119, forward strand.
GGGACCTAGGGGGGGAAAAACATAATCCATTGCCAGATCCTCCTGGGAGGCCCGCCTGCCCGGGCCCCTCCCTGTCCTCCAGAGGCAGGGTCCCTGAATGGGAGGGAGAAGGCGGCTAGTTTGGGGCTGGCCATTTTATTCCTGGTGAGTTATATTGAGACAGGAGCAGCTGGGCTAACTGTCGGGATTTTCCAAAAAAGTGGGACATGTCATCCCAAATAGGCCCTGTTTAAAATCCCCTAAGTTGGCCCTACAAACCCAACCCCAACCCCCACCCTACCCAGAGGCTGGTGGGTCAGCGCCCCTCTCTTACAGGCCGGGAACTTCCGGGGCCCCCTGCTCTGCCTTGCTAGGGGAACAGTGGGGACAGCTTCCGCGCGCAGGCAGGGCCCGCGGAGTGACCCCGATGGAGAATGGGGACCGGGAGGTCTGGGCGCGGGGACGCCTGTGCTGGAGCCCTGCCCGGATGCGGGGATGGTCAGCCGCTAACCCACAGGCTGCTGGCCCGGCCGCAGAAGTGTGCGCGGGTTCCCTGGGTGGGTGCCCCAGTGGGAGGGGCCCTGGGCACGGGTCCCGCGGGGCAGGTGCGCGTGGGTGCCTGTGTCAGGGAGACCGAGTGGGCCGGGCGGCGGGGACCGGGCTCCTGCGGCTGGGTCCGCCTCCTCGAAGCCTGGCTCTGCCGGAAATGAGGCCGAGCGGAGCTGGAGCCCCGCGGAGGCCCGGGGAGTGCAGCGCGGGCGCGGGCGGGCTCGGGGCGCCCTGGCCTGGGAGGCAGAGGCTGGGCGTGGGACCTTGGCAGAGGGAGGCTGCGGGGGCCGCGCCCGCTCCCGGCGGGAGAACCGCTGAGTCACACTTCGCCGCCGGGTGTGTGCGGTAGAGGGGCACGGCTGCCCGGGCCTCCGGGCCGGTGAGGCTCTGACCCGGCCGCGGCTTTGGGAGGCCGGGGGAGCTGAGAACGGCCCTTTGTCGCCCGCCTCGGCGAGGCTGAGTCGGGATCAGCGTGGGTCGGGGATGTGCTTTCTGCTCGCAGCCTGCAGCGACAGAGGGTTGGAGGAAGCCGCCGGGTTCCTGGCCCGTGCCTCGGTGGCCTGGCTCAGGCCGAGAGCGGATCTTGGCAGGTTGCCCCGCTGCTTCCTGCTCCCAGGCTCGCTGTGGTCTGGCTTCCTGGAGCAAGCCTCTGTTTGCTCATCTCTACGTTGGGGATGATGATGGGATGGGGTGCAGGGCTTGTTGTGGGACTAGGCGTAGAAAGCGCCATGGTGGACATTTTCAAACATTAATTCCCTCTGCACCCCGTCCATCCCCTTTTCTTTCATAAATTCACCAGCTCTCAGCAGGGGACAGCAACGGGGACGGCACAGTTCTGGGAGTCAGAGCAGTGCTATCCAATCCTTCATCCAGACACCAGATATTTACCGAGCACCTGCTGCGTGCCAGGCACTGTTTTATCCCTGGGGACTGGACAAAGACTCCCTGCCCTTGTGCGGCCTGTGTTCTATCAGGGAGCTATGTGACCTTGAGATCTGTCTTCTCACCAGGGCTCAGTCTCCCCATCTGTGAAATGGGAGTGAATCCTGCCCTCAGGGTCTGGGGGTTTCTGTGAGGAGCAGGTGCCATGGTGATGAAGGAGCCGTTCGGAGCTGTGCATTGCTAATACGCAGCCAAAGGATGCTGAGCACCTGCTGTGTGCTGGGACCTCATTCGAAGGCCCACCTATGCCTTATCCCCACCTTTAGATGAACAAACCAAGGCCTGGCCTTGTCGCTGGTCCAGACTGAGTGCCCGTGTGTGCAGGGCATAGGGCTCAGGTGCTGCGGATGCAGAGAGCAGAATCGGAACAAGAAACAATAATCATCATTATAATAGGTAGAATTTTGGCCTCCCTGATGAAAAACACACTTTCACACTGTTGCATCCTGACTATATTTTGTGCTCAGCGCACAGGGAAGGTCACAGATTTGAATGTCAGAATGTCAGATTTGAATCGTGTTAAAATCCTGCCTCTGACTCCTGACTGCTGTGCAGCCTTGGACAAGTTACTACACCTTCCTGAGCTTCACTTTCCCTTTGTAAAGAGAGAAATAATAACGACCTTTCATACAGGGGGTTGCTGGGATGATCAGTGATTTTGCTAATACAGGAAGTGCCCAGCACAGTGCTTGGCTTGGAGACGTTTAACACATGGCATTGTTATTATTTATGTGGCTTGTAACTGGAAGAGCCTGTGGGCAAATAGTGGATGCTAAAAAACTCAGTTTGAGAAAAAACTAGGTGCACAAACTCCTGTTCTACCAGTGGTTGCGTCTACAGTCCCCCGCCACACCCCAGCTACTCTGATCTACTTCCTGTTCCTCGAGCAGGCCATTTTCTTTCTTGCTTCAGGGCGTTTGCACCAGCTGTTCCTCTCCCTGGAACACCCACCTCCTGCCTTTCTCACCACTGACTCCTTCCCATCCTTTGGGCCCCATGTCAAATGTCATCTTTGCCCACGGGAGCCCTGCTTGAGCTCCTGAGTCTCTTGTAAAATCTCAAACATCTTGGGAAGAGTTTAGGTTTTGTTAGTCCTTCACATGTTGGTGTGAATTAGTCAGAGCAGGTTGGATTTTTTTTTTTTTTTTTTTTTGGTGGCAGGGTTAGGGGGCTTACTCTTGGCTGGGCTCAACTGCACTGAGGGTTATGGTGATCGTTAGGTGCACATACAGGCCACCTGGGGGCACAGAGAACTTTGCATGAATAGGGTCAGGGTGTGGGGAGAGCAGAGCAGCTGATAGGGCCCTGGACCCTGGAGGTTGCTAGGAAGTCTCCATCTAGTTAGACAGTTCTCAGGAGCTGGTTCCAGGAAGGACTCTTCCTGGTTCTGTTCTTTCTCTTTTTGCGGCGGGCCCCAGTACTTAGCTTTAGGGTGAGTTGAATAAGCATTTCCAGACTAGACTGAACTTACAAAACCCATCCATCCTTCCTTTGCTTAGCACCATGTGCCAAGCACATCCTCACCTGGGCAGGCAGTGATGACCAAGACACAGGAGCTCAGCCAAGGGGAGGTGGTTGAGGCTGACCAGGTAGATCCTGCTGTGACTGGGTCTGTCTGGGAAGCAACAGTCACTCTCATGTGCCTGACAGGTAAGGCACTTCCAGAGCATGCTTTTCAGCTGAGGCCAGAGGCACAGCTTCCCCTCGTTTGAGCATCTCAGCCATCACACTCTGTTGGACACTCGTGCTTTTTGCATCTGCAAAAGGATGTACCCATGTTTTCCTGACTCCCATCCCTAGATGTCCTGCGTGATTTCAGAGTAGTCTGTTTATTCCCACAGAGTTGTCCTCGTTTTATAGTTGAGGAAGTGAAGGGTGCTTGGGAATTGCTAAGGTCAGCATGGGGTCCTGGGCCTGTCTGAACACAGCAGGCAGGCAGGTTTTCCTGCATGGAATTGTCTGCAGGTTTTGAACTGGTTGTGCCCTGGATACCATCTATTTTCTGCCCAGGAAACCACACTGAAGAGGAGGTGCTGCTTGTGGGAGACTCAGCATTCAGTGAAATCTGCACCCTTATGGTGGACATTGCAGCTGATACCCACAACAGTTAGTCTCTCTTCTCCCAAGGAGAACACATATGGTTCCTAGTAAGAGATCTCGGGCCATAGCTGGATCTGATCAGTGCAAGGATGATCTCATTCCCCTTGCAGTGACTGGTTCCAGAATGGATGTGGGAGTCAGTTCTGGAGGTTGAGTGGAAAATAGGGAGAACCGCAGGTAAGTTGGTCCCTCTCTTGTGATGGGAACAGGGAAACCCTGTGGTGGCTGGCAGCCATCCTGACACCATGAGGGCCAACACCATGGGGCCAACACCATTGATCGCAGGGCAGAGAGTGAGTGAGATCCAGGGCATTCAGGCCTGATGTCCAGCTCACCTCTGAACTTCCAGTTACATGAGCTGGTACTTTTCCTTTTCGTTGTGTACTTTCAAGTCTCTGTTACTTGCAGCCAATGGCACCCCAACTCACACAGCCCTGACTGCCTATCAAGAAAACCAGGAGGCTGGTCTGTAACCCACAGCTAAGACTTGAGATACATAAAACCCAGAGGAATTTTTGTTTGCCATCTGTTTTGAGAACCCTCTTTCATTTCACTCAAGTCGAGGTTACCAATTTCTGATTTTCCTTCCTCAGTCCTATTGAGGGGGTATTTTTGGCCAGATAAGAGAACTTAAGATCTGGTGTCAGGAGATCTGGGTTCCTGGTGAGGTCTGACCCTGGGTCTGTAATATTGGGCTGGTCATATGGTCTCTGTGAGCCTCAGTTTATTCTTAATAAATATAATCAGTAAGTGATGATGTCTATTCTTTAGGGGCCAGAGTTAGACTAGCCCTTAGAATTGTCATCAGACTGGCTAGCCCAACTTCCACCCCCAACCTATGCGGAAACTGAGGCTAACAGGGGAGACATTAGTGGTGGCACAGAGGGAGATTAGGGAGAGTCAGCCTTTGACTTTTGAAAATCAAGATGTGGACTGTTCAGATTCTGTGTTCCTTTTGCTTCCGTTTGGAAATGCCACTTACATAAGCTTCCCTTGGGCTTCACAGCGGGTGTGGGCCCCATTTCAGTGCTGGGGTGTCCTCCGTCAAATCACTTCAGTTTCTGAGCCTCAGTTTCCCTGCACCACCTAGTGCCCTGGGTTGTCATGAGGCTCAAAGGAACCAAGGGCATGTGGACTCTGAAGTTCTGCACGTGTAAAAGGCGACTGCTGTCAATTTCCCCAAACTGTAGTGTAGGCCAGCTCCCACGCCCCTGCTGTAAGCAATGTGCTCGTTTCTTTTTAATCAACCCGAACTTAAAGCTTGGTGCAGTCACAGAGCAGGGTTTTTCTCATTTTCTTTCTGGAAGATGGAAATCAAATTCTAATAAAATTTTTCCACTCCATCTCCTGGCTGTTGCCGTTGCTACAGTTTTTAGTATTTATCCTTAAAGCTTGCAGAGCTAAGGGATGTTTGGTAAGAAGTGTTTAGGCCTTGAGACTGGAAGAACCACTGTATGAAGCGCTAGGTTCCATGGAGAGCATGGTGGGGAGTAACAGAAGGACAGTGAACTCCTGCGAGTCCACCAAGCAGAGGGCCACACTTTCAGCAACTGGGGTATTTCCTTCCAGTCTTTTTTTAATGCTCGTGTCTATTTTTAATGAAAACTGTCATCTGTCTGTATCAACAATTTTGAAGGCTACTTTTCTAGTTTGGCCTGAGATTATAAGAATTTTCCAGGGTTTTGCTCCAGGGCTGGTTTCATGGGTATGCAACCCGTGTGGTCATCTAGGACCCCACACTCAGAAGGACCTGTGCTTGGGTTCATGCTCTGCTGTTACTATCTTCAAATTTTTAAGAATTTCACTTTGGATCCTGTGTTTTGTAAGTGAAGTCTGATGGGATGGGGGAGCCTGGGAATGAGCAGAGGGGCACGTGCGGCAGGCAAGTCTGTGGTTCCACACAGTGGCTCCCACAGCACGCTACCCTGTGTTCCCTTGAGCGTCTGAGCCCCACGCACAGTGGACAGCTCATGCACCTTCTCAGTGCGTCTGCAGTTTCACAGGCAGGGGCCACGCTTTCAACTGACACTCCAAGGCACTGATGTTCTAATGCAGTGACTTCTAAGAAACACGAATGGCGCAGGAACCCAATGGTGTCCTTTCTTAATGTGTGTTATGTGCCCATATTTGCCAATCACTGACAGTGAAAATGATGACACTGAAGGGAAGGGAAAAATAGGGCACCCACAGTTCCTTTTCCTCCTAGTCCTTCCTTGTTTATTACTGAACCAAGGGTAGAGGGTGTTGGTGGAATGTGCACATATCTAGAAGTGAAATAAGAACAGTTAAGTTAGTTTCCTCTGCTCTGGTAAGAACAAAATCCATCTGCGAAATGTAACTTGTGCATTTCGGTGAGTCTACGTTCGTTACATGCTCTTAAGTTTGCATTTAAAATTGGAAGTGCACAATAGAGTGGTGAGTGATAAAATGCATAGTAAGAGTTTAAGCTTTTTTTTTTTTTTTTAATTTCAATTGACATTAAATAGCAAATAACCCCATGACAAAATATGAATGGCATGAAAAGGCTTTGTGTCTTAGTACCTTTCATGATGCTTTTCCTTTGCTTCTTGAACAAGGGGCTCTGCATTTTCATTTTTCCCTGTGCCCCACAACTTACAGGGTTGACCCTACTTTGCTGGAAGTCTGGGTAGGGTGAACTCCTTGGCTCCACCTTCTACCCCCTTGGCTTTCGTGATTGGTGGAAATGGTGAGAGCCTGCCATCCACTGGGTGGCTCTTCCCTATGGGGAGGGGTTACAATATTAAAGTTCCGTGCTCCTCTCTCACCCATTGGGTCCATGGGCCTCTGACTTCCAGGTTGCTCTACAGGGGAGAGGCCAACAGTTCTCTTATTTTACAGGCTAGATGTTAGACCTACCTCTCCTCACAGGACCAAGGGGTGGGGAGGTGGAGTAGAGGTCCGTAGCTCTTTTTTTTTTCCCTACAGATTTACCATTAATAAAGTAGATTTTTAAATTCCTGTCTTGCGGCCAATCTTTTCTGTGTAATCCTAAGTCCCAGCAAGGAAGAAGGGTGACTGGTTACCTCGGCCCCGCCCCCAAGTCACACAGTACATGTATTTACAACCATCATTTTATTGGCTGCATACTATTCCTGTGATAAATGTGTCATCATTCAGTAGTTCAATTAATCATCTCCTTATGGCTGGATGTTTAGTTCTCTCCCTCCCTTCCCTCCCTTCCCTCCCTTCCGTCCCTCCCTCCCTCCCTTCTTCCTTCCTTCCTTCCTTCCTTCCTTCCTTCCTTCCTTCCTTCCTTCCTTCCTTCCTTCCTCTCTCTCTCTCTCTCTCTCCCCCCCCCCCTTTCTTATTTTCATAACTAACACTGAAGGAATGAACACCATTTGTGTGTGTGAAGACCCCCTACTCCCATTCTTCCTCCTAACCTTGGAATGATGCTCTTCAGAAGGAATTCCACACGTGCTATTTCATACAAAGATCACGAGCGTTTTTAATATTGTTGACACACATTGGCAGATTATTCTCCAGAAAGTTTCTCTCTTTTACCACATGCTGATCAACATTAGGTAGTCTAATTTGTTTGACCTTTGCAAATATCAAAGATGAAAAATATTTGTTGTTATTCAGGTCTGCATACCAATGAGGCTGAACATTTTTTCCTTTTGTTCAGCGGGTGTTGGCTGATCCCTGTTATGTGCCAGGGCGACATTAGATTCTAGACATACAAAGTTGAAGAGCAAGGCTGTGTCTGCCTTGAAATGTGGACTCTCCTTTCCCAGTGTCTTGGATGTCACTGAGGGACCTAGCTGCTTCTCAGGAGAGAGTCTGGAGCTGCTGGAGGAGTCTGCGCATCCCTCGCACTCTGGGGAGTCCTGTTAGTTACACTGGATCTTGCAAAGACAGACATCTCACCAGTAAGCCCTTGGGCAGAATGATCCACGTGGACTTTAGGATGGAAATAATTACAAAACAAACACAATAGCCATTGTTATGGTTCACCATTTATTGGCTATGTACTATAATACTTTATGCCGGACATGAAGCTACGTGCATCTTATTAGAGATGCCCCAAACCTGGTGTTATGTATATTATTTCCCCATTTTACAGAGGAGAAAACTGAGGCTGAGGTGCTTGCTCAGTGTCACATGGTTTGTAAGGGAGAGAGCTGGGTTTTGAATGCAGCCTGCCAAACTCACACTCCTGACTGCTACATCAATTGGCTGGGAACCCAGGGCAGGGATGGGTGGCCTGTTGAGTTCTGATTATGCACTGCACTTAGGAGGTTTTGGGATTTGAACTAGACTGCCTGGCTTGGTGCTCTTGCTATCTGTGTTGCGATGAAAGGCAATTGAGAGGGGTCAGCAGGAGGAGAGACCCCCTTCACGGCACAGGTGGATGGCGGTGGCAGAGGCCACAGTGGACACGTGGTCCAGGCACTGAAGGGCAGGTGGCATTTCCAGGTCGGGGGTGATGATGTGCTGGGACATGGCTTTCTAGCGCGTTCTGGGCAGGAGGAACAGCGTGTACAAAGTAGCATAACACTTGCCCCCTGACAGTGTCTGACTCCTCTGCTTGAGACCAGGAGTCAGTTAGTTAGTTGCCAGCCAGCCCGGGAGCAGGACACACCTGGGGGCCCCTGTGCTGCCCAGGACAGGCACTGCCCTCCTTGCACAGTGGGGGCCATTGTCCTCCAGAACCCGTGGCTGAATGTCCCATTGAGGCAGAACAAAGGCTGCTCAGAGGTTCCTAGCTGGGGTGTGGGCTGCCCCAAGCAGGGATGGGATCTCCAACTGCAGGCCAAGGGCCTCCTCTGGGCCAGCCTGGCCTCCTGCAGCCCAACCCCCACACCTCCCCAGGACCAGGACTGTTGCTGTTGGAGGCTGGACCTGGGCTTGGGCTCCCGGGCCTGTGCTCTGGGTCTGGCACAGCTGCCTTGCCCTTGGCAGCTTCTTCATCCTCTGGGCAATTTCCCCATCTATGAAGCAGAGAGAGAGAGAGAGAGCTCCCAACCAGCAAGGCTTTCAGGCAGAATTGAATGAAATAGTGCACGCGCTGTACGTTAATCTCAATAAAAGGGAGATCTTTCATGATCGTGATTAGCTTCTGAATTTTTTTTACAATTTCAAAAAAGTTTTGATGCAAACTTTCAAATTTGTGCCACTTCTGGGGCAAAGTGTTTAAGAAGGGAGTGCACCTTCCCCACTCCCTCTTTCCCGGAGAAGGGAGAGATGCCACTCCCTGGAGCCCCTCATCAGTCTGTGGAAGAGACTGCTGGCCAAGTGTTACAAGAGGAGAAACTGCTTTGCATTTGTGAGAAAATAGTCTACTGAACTGCTTCCAATCTATCAAGGTCTTGCTGTACTTCCTTCATTTACTCTCCCCTGCTTTTGGCTGAAGAATTTTTCGGCAAATCCAAGACTCCTCTCATTTCCCCATTCTATCTGCAGGCATCTCTGAGTGTTGAGGGCATTTCTTATAGCCCAGTGCTGTTATCCCACCTCACAAAACACATCCTGATTCTTCGTTACCTAAATTCTGGTCTATTTTGTGAATGTCCCCAGTTGTCTTGCAAATGTCTCTTATGGTTGGGTGGTTTGGCCCAGGATCCAAAGTCCTGCACCTGCGTTTGGCTATTCTGTCTCTCGTCTTTTCTGACCTAGACTTGGCCTCCATCCCCTTTTCAGGCCACCGACTTGTTGAAGATATTCGTTATTATTTTATTTCATTTTTTTAAGACAGAGTTTCACTCTGTTGCCCAGGCTGGAGTGGAATGGTGTGATCTTGGCTCACTGCAACCTCCACCTCCTGGGTTCAAGCGATTCTCCTGCCTGAGCCTCCCAAGCAACTGTGACTACAAACAGTTGCCCACCACCACACCTGACTAATTTTTATAGTTTTAGTAGAGATGGGGTTTCACCATGTTGGTCAGGCTGGTCTTGAACTCCTGACCTCAGGAGAACCCCCACATTCCAGGGGCTTGATGCCATAGAAGTTTATCCCTTTGTAACAGTTCATTGTGGATGATCCTAGTTGGCCAGGAGTCTCTTCCACAGAGTGATGAGGGGCTCCAGGCCCTTCTCATCTGTCAGCTCCCGTGTCCCTCTCCATTCTCCGTGGAAGAGGGTGTGGGGAAGGTGCACTCCCTCCTTAAATCTGCCTTCATTATTATTTTAGAGATTATAGTGTCACCCCCGCTGTCCCTAATTTGTGCCTGGATTCCATTTGCCCTTTGGGTCTGGAAGGCTGAGAAGTGGTTGCCTGGACCTGGGCATCGGCCTTGAGGCTGCCCTTCTATCCTCCAGGACCCCTCTCCGCAGAGTGGTGCCCTCATCACTCCCTGGCTGAGTGATCTTGGACAAGTTGTCCAGCCAGGCTGTGCCTGGGTGACCACATCTGAGCTAGGGGTGAGTGTGGCTGCACTATCCTCTCTGGGACGTGATGGGTGTTGAATGAGATGGTGCATGCCATGTGCTCCATGAGCCTGGTGCCTGCAAGTCCCTGTCTCATCCCCATGATGGGGATGTGTCGGGAACCGGGGCAGCCACTGCCTGCCCACACAGTGCTCACTTTCCGTAGGGGAGACACCCCTCAGCTGGTCACTGCATACAGCAGGGCCAGCACTTTCTGAGGGAAGAGAGATGTTCTCTTGGGAAGTCTGGATGCTGAAGACAGTTCGTTACTCTGATTAATACCAGTTACAAAGAAACCCCCACATTCCAGGGGCTTGATGCCATAGAAGTTTATCCCTTTGTAACAGTTCATTGTGGATGATCCTAGTTGGCCAGGAGTCTCTTCCACAGAGTGATGAGGGGCTCCAGGCCCTTCTCATCTGTCAGCTCCCGTGTCCTCTCCATTCTCCGTGGAAGAGGGTGTGGGGAAGGTGCACTCCCTCCTTAAATACTTTGGCCCAGATGTGGCACTTGTCACTTCCCTCACATTCCATTGGCCAGAGCTAGTCACATGGCCCTACCTTATGCAAGGGGTGCTAGGAAATGTAGTCCCTGGTTGGGCAGCCCAGTGGCTACTCTGCGGTGGGAAGAACCTGCATCTTGGTGGATGACTTGCCATTTTTGCCACAGGACCCACAAAACAAGCCTTTACATTCTCAGTCCAAAAAACCCTACTAAGAGTCCTGCGCTGGAGACACCCTCACTCAACCCCTGACCCTCCCCTCTCCCTGCTTCAGTGTCTACACGTGCACGGTGCTGTGAGATGCAGAGTCCAGAGTCATGCAGTGGCTAGGAGGTCAGGGACACCTTCCTGGGAGAGGCGATGTCTGAGCTGAGTCTGCAAAGCCAAATAGGTGGTGCCCAGGTGGATCAGGTAGGAGAGGGATTCTGGGCTTTGGCTGCAGCAGGAGTAAAGGCTGGTGTCTTGGGAGAGGGCATCCTGTGTAGAGAGGGGTCTGTGGGCCAGCGAGATTTAGAGGATGTTTGTGGGGTGGGGTGGAGAGAGGAGCTGGAGCGGGATGGGAAGTGGGAGGCAGGACTGTTTGTGAAAGGCTTCAAATGCCAAGATAAGGAGTTTGGATTGTATCCTATTGACATTGTGGAACCAGATGGAGATGGGGCATTTCCCTTTGTTTGAAAGGGTTTTGATTTCTATTGGCTGTCTCACTACAAAAAACATATGTAGTCATAGCAAAAAAGTTCAGAAAATTTAGAAAGAGAAAAGGAGGAAAAGAAAATCCTACCACTGAAAATATTTGGGTATATATGTTTTTGCATGTGTATGTACATACTATCTAGGTTTATATATATTGCTACTTTTTTTATTCATTGAAAAATGGTTTTTGAGTGTCTACTGTGTGCGTATCCTATTTTGTAATCTTTAAAATTTTCCCTTAATGATACGGGAGATTTCTAGGTTAGAAAATATGCAAGCCATTTTCTTAGCTTGCTAGGCCTTCTGTAACAAAGTGCCACAGACTGGGCGGTTGAAACTACAGAGACTTACTGCCCCACAGTGCTAGAGCTCGGGAGTCCGAGACCAAGGTGCTGACAGGGTTGATTCCTTCTGAGGCCCCTCTCCTTGGCTTACAGATGAACGTCTCCCTACTGCGTCTTCACACGGTCTTTCCTGTGTGTGTCTGTGTCCTTAGAGGGACACCAGGCATATTGATTTAGGGCCCATCCACATGACGGCATTTTACCTTTATCCCCTTGTTAAAGGCCCTTTTTGTCAAATACAGTCACATTTTGAGGTTCTGGGGGTTAGGACTTCAACAACGAAATCTTGGGGAGGGGGCACATTTCAGCCCGAAGCACCCATCATCATTGGTAATATCAGTCACATGCTGCTTCTGTGTATTTTAATGAGTTCCATGCTGGTGGGTATCAGAAGTTACGGTTGGTTTAAGATCGTGAGCAGTGTTGTGAAGGCATCTTTGCACCTTTCTGCATGCGTATTTGGTTATTTCCCCAGGGTGTGGAATGGCTGCTTCTGAGAGTTTGGTCTTTCTGAAGTATCTTCATCTAATGTCAACTTTTCCTGATGGCCAGACTTGGCACTAACAACTCCCTTTCCTCAGAGCATTGCTAGTGGTGACTAGATCCAACATATTTAATATTTGCCAATATTATGGTAAAAATTGCTGTTTTTTTTTTTTTTTTTGACTGAGTCTTGCTCTGTTGCCCAGGCTGGAATGCAGTGGTGTGATCTTGGCTCATTGCAACCTCCACCTCCCAGGCTCAAGCAATTCTTGTCTCTTAGCCTCCCAAGAAGCTGGGATTATAGGCTGTGTTCTTTAAAAGCATTTTTCAGTGAGGTTGAGCTTCCTTTATTATATTTATTGACCATGGCATATATTCAATTGTAAATTTTTTTGTGCACATTCTTTGCCTGTTTCTCTACTGTCATTGTGATCTCTGTTGCAAATACTGACCCTTGGTTTGTTGTTTCTGGTAGCATTGATTTTATGTGGTTAGATGTCATGACTCTTGTCCTGCTGAGCATGGATCTCCCATTCCACAATCATGAGAAGGACCAACAATATGGGGGAGGTGACACTGTGTAGCTTTGGAGGCTACGTAAAAAACAGGTCATGTACTTCTGCCTTGGAGCCAGCCACCATATTGTCAGGAAGCCCAAGCAGTTTGTGGAGAGGCACATGCAGAGAGGAACCAAGGCCCTGGTTGAGCTGTCTGCCTAAAATCCAGCACCACCTTGTTAGCAGGTGAGTGAGCCATCTTACAGATAGAGCCTCCAGCCCTCAGGCAAGCCATCCATATGGAACAGAGATGAGCCATTCCCACCAAGACCTACCCAAACTGCTGATTCATGAACCAAATGAATGGTTTCTGCTTGAAGCCGTTAGATTTTGAAGTGCTTTGTTACACAGCAATGGGTAACTGGAAGAGTCATGGATTCCTGACATTGAATTCCTGGTCCTCCTTCTCAGGCTACCTGTCTAGATGTTCTGTTCTCTCTGTGATTCTGTGGATCCCTCAGAGCCTTCCAGTAACTTCCTTCTTTGCTTGTGTTAGCCTGGGTCAATTTCTGTTGCTTATAACTGACAGACATGGGAAACCAGCCCCAGCAATGAGAGGTGACCCAGCTCAGATCATGAGACAGGACTGGAACAGAGGCCTTTCTGAAATGTAACCCAGGGTCCCATCCCATAACGTGTCAGTAGACACCATGCCTGCTGGATCATGCCTGCTTCCGCTGCACCCTGCACCCAGCTGAGCACCTGCTGTCTTCCAAAGACCATTGCTGATTGTGCACACCTGTTAGTTCATGCACAGACAGCAAAGCATGTAGTTGTGCTGCCTCCTTGCCTTCCTGCTGATCTGAATGTTTCAGTCCCCCCTCCAAATTCACAGGTGAAATCTAGACCCCCAATGTGAGGATATTTAAAAGATGAGGTCTTTGGGAGTGATGAGGTTGTGAGGGTGGAGCCCTCATAGATGGGATTTGTGCCCTCATGAAATACCTCAGAGAGCTCCCTTGCCCTTCTGTCATGTTAGGACACAGCGAGAAGACACTGTGAGTCAGGAAGCGGGACTTCAGCGGACACCAAATCTGCCGTGTCTTGATCTTGGACTTCCAGCCTCCAGAATTGTGAGAAATAAATGCCTGTTGTTTATAAGCCACCCAGTCTGTGGTATTTTGTTATAGCAGCCTGAACAGACTAAGCCACTCCCAGTGATGAGCCCGCATGACGTTTTACACAAACAGATCACTGAAACAAGGAATTGGCCAACAAAGATGATACTCAGCAAAGACGTGGAAAATGTTAATGCTGGAAGTGAAATTTGAATTGGAGGTAAATGGAGTCATAGAAGTCCATGATCTTGGCAAACTGCCCTTCAAGAAACTCTTATATGCAGCCAGAGAATCTGAGTGAAGGTGAACACATTGATATAAACCAGGAAAGGAGTTGTGCCCCAAAGCATGGAGATGTCCCAGAGGAAGTGAGCCTGGGAAAAACGTTAAAGGAACTCTTGAAGATATTTCAGTGTTGAAATCACAGAGGATAAAATCCTGAAAGCTGATCTGGAGAAAGATAATTCTCCAAAGCATAGAAAGGGTGCTTTTTTGGTATCGTAAGGTATACAATAACAGTAACGAGCACTGTGCAAACTCTCTCGATACTTCTTTTACAAAGAAATAAAGCACTTGACATCTCAATGTTTCTAATGTTTTAAATTACATTTAGTAATTTTATATACATTTACATATTTAGTGTACTAAATAAATGTTAGTTGTACTATTTTAAAAAAAACTTTCCTGGTTGGGCGCTGTGGCTCACACCTGTAATCCAAGCACTTTGGGAGGCTGAGGTGGGAGGATCGCTTGAACCCAGGAGTTCGAGACCAGCATGGGCAACATAGTGAGACCCTGTCTCTTCAAAAAATAAAAAAAATTAGCCAAGGATGGTGGCATGCACCTGTGGTCCCAGCTACTCAGGAGGCTGAGGCTGGAGGATCACTTGAGCTCAGGAGGTTGAGACTGCAGTGAGCTGTGATAGCACCACGGCACTCCAGCCTGGGTGACAGAGCGAGACCCTGCCTCAAAAAGAAAAAAAAAATTCCCTATGCATTTGTAACTGTCCATAAAAGACTTTTTAATGTCTTGACAAAAAATTTTAAAGGCTACAAAACAATTGTAATTTCCTCATTGATCATTAGGATGGCTTTAAATGGTTTCAGATTTCATGCTTTTTTTTTTTTTGAGATGGAGTCTTACTCTGTCGCCCAGGTAGGAGTGCAGTGGCGTCATCTCAGCTCACTGCAACCTCCGCATCCTGGGTTTAAGCAATTCTCCTGCCTCAGCCTCCTGAATAGCTGGGATTACAGGTGCCTGCCACCACACCTGGCTAATTTTTGTATTTTTAGTAGAGACGGAGTTTCACCATGTTGTCCAAGCTGGTCTCGAACTCCTGACCTCAGGTGATCTGCCCGCCTTAGCCTCCCAAAGTGCTGGGATTACAGGTGCAAGCCACCGCACCTGGTTCATGCTTGTTTTTATGGATCCACACCACCTGTACAGCAAGGACTGCCTGCGCTCATTCCAAGTGGTCAGAGTGGTCACCGCGTGGCCCCTCCACATGGCCAGGCCACAGTGAGGTTTCAAACCCTGGCTGGGGGATTGCCGTCAATATCCTCCTTACTAAAGGCGGCAGCTCAAGAATATTAAATCACGGGAATTCCTCACTGTGGAAGTGGGAAGGCAGCCCATGGTTCACCGTGAGGGGCACCCAGAGCTCTCCATCCACTGTGTTGAGTGTGCAGCCCTCCAGCCAGCCTGTCTTCATCGGGAGCAATCCATCATGGAATGAACTGGCCGAAGGAGCCAGGGGCTGAATGATGTGGTTCCTACACCAGCTTTCAATGTGAAAGGTGATAAAAACAGCCCTGAATATTTTATAGCCCCAAGGAGAGGCAAGGCTCTTTATTGAAGCTGTGAAAATAGAATCCATCATGATAATGTGTCCCATATCGGCAGACTCTGTGAGCTAAGTTGTGTGTATGTTAAGGTGCTCTTTTTGAGAAGTTCTTAATTTTATTTCTCTATTTTTACAGAACATTTGAACGTTCAGACACGTTTGAACGTGTAGACAGTAGAATAAAGAGGTGGGGGGAAATAACATCCTTCATTTCACTACTCCAGAAACGTTGCTCACATTTTGTTGCATTTCCTTCTAACTACCCCCTGCAGATTGTACTATAAATACATTTTGTGTCTTTTAAAAGATTAAACGCACTGTCAACATTTTCCCATATTATTGTGCACTCTGAGTTAACAATTTTTATTGGCTGCATAATATTTCATGGTGTAGGTATAATTATTCATTCAATAACTATGTATGGATTCATCGATCCAATTAGTGTTGGTTGTCTATAATAGGTGTGTGGGTGGGGTAGGGGGATACAGGAAGAAGGAATAGGGTGCAGCTCCCCCTCCCCAGGATTTCTGGAACCAGGGAGACATAACAGATGGTTGTGATCCTGTGTGAGGGGCAGGGATGCAGCGGGTCCGGTTGCAGGCTGGGAGCAGGTGGTCAGAGATGCGAAGGCTGTGGGCAGAAGCGGTTGGTGGTCCACAGCAGCAGGCAGCAGGGGGAGGGGGTGGCGTTCATGGGGAGGGATATTATGGGCACAGCACAGCGTGGTGTGTTCAGGGTTGCTGGAGTGTTCACTTACAGTCTTGGAGATCCTGGCAGGTGTGGTGGTGATCTGTCCAGGCAGGGGAGGGAGAGGGAACTGAGAGTCATCCAAAGTCTTTGGGAGTTTGGAAAGGAGAGTAGGGGGGCTCAGAGGGGGTGTGAGCACTTCCAGCAGAGGTGAGAAGGCCCCCAGTAAGTTGGCCAGGGTGGGCAGTAGAAGGGGAGTGGAGGTGAAGGTTGTGGAGTGGAGACGGTTTCCAGGCAGGCTGGGAGCTGCCCAGTGTGTTGGAGGAAGGCTGGGCCTCCTTGCGTGGTGTTTGGTCAATGCAAGACCACAAGAGTGTGGCCAGAAGGCTGGGGGTGCAGATGGCAACAGGTGGAGGATGGAGAGAGCTTCTGCCCACTGCTGGACACCGACTGCCCCAACTTTTGGTGTTTAGGTTAAGATGGGGTGAGCATTCTTATGAAGGCCCATTGTCCCGTATTCCAGATTTTTCTTGTGTCTAGCCAGGTAGGAATGCAATTTCTTGATGTAAGGTTAGAGGTGTTTTTAAGGGCTTGCATAAAGATTTGAATATGATGTTGTCTACTAGACTAAAAATCAAATCGGCCAAAACATTTTTGTTTGGGTGGTTTTTGGAAGAGTAAGTCCACGAATGCCGTGCAACTCTGGAGTCATCTGAAGATTCCAGCAAGCCCATCGGTCTCTATCTCTCCTGCTTACACAAAAGGATTGATTTCAGCTCTAGCACATGGTGACTTGTGCTGTGTTCATCATCTCTTGGTAGGTGTCTGACAGGAGATGGGCTCGGGCTGTGCAGGGAGGAGCCGTGCGGTGCACCACCTATCTCTGCAGGCATAACTGTTTTGTCTTCATGGTGAAATAATAACGATGGTGGTGACGAGGAGGAAGCTCCTGTGTAATGACACGTTGGTGATCACATTAGGGCTCTGTGTCCACTCTGGGAGGTGGTGAGAATGACGTCGCGTTTGCACATCAGGACACCAAGCCTCAGAGAGGTTGAGTCCCAGGGCGAAGGCCACACAGTGAGTGCCACAGGTACCATGACTACCTAACAAATGACTCTGGAGCTCAGTGATGTGATGACAACCATTTAATTCTGTCTCCTGGATGCTGTGAGTCAGGAATTTGGGCAGAGCTGGGCTGGGAAACCTTCTGCTCTAAATGGCCACTGATGAGTCTTCCAAGCTGGTGGGTGGGCCGATCTGGAGGGACTGAGATGGACTCACTCACACATTTCCTGCAGGGTGGGGGAGAGCTGGAAGGCGGGGCTCCCCTCTCCAGCATGCGGTCTCAGGGCAGTTGGACTCCTTTGATGGCAGCTGGCTTTCCCGTCCCCAGATAACCAAGTGGAAGCTGCTTGGCCCTTCCTGACCCCTTGGACACCTCAGCATCAATTGTGTCACCTTCATTTAGTTCAAGCGAGTCACAGGCTGGCCCAAGTTGAAGGGCAGTTGGACTCAACCTTTACATGTGGCAAGGGCCAGGTTACATGGCAGAAAAGCAGATGGAATAGGAGACAGTGCCCTGGCCCTCCCTGGGAAACACTGTGTGCCGCAGACAGCCTGGGCAGAGCCAAGACCTCCCCTGGGCTCTGTCTGACCTTGGAGCCACTGCCCCACTCCTGAGCGACACCCTCTTGTATCCCTGAACAGTCACAGGAAGCACAGGTCCTTCTCGCCCTGCCATTTCCCTGTTCACAAATAGCGAAAGCATCCCATACTTTTGCTCATTTAAACACAGAGGGAAGGAGGTGAGTGAAAGCTTTTTTAGGGGTAGATTAGATGTGAGGCAGACCGGCAGCCCTGGGTGTGCACTGGGTGGAAATGATTCTTACACACAGGGCTGGGTGGGGATGCAGCCTGCCACCACCCCTCTGGCCGTCCCCCTCCACAGGAGGCTTGCAGATGCCCACATCAGCCAACGGCCCTCGGTGGGCCCACATGGCCCTCGGTGGGGATGTGCTTGCCTCCTTGCCAGGGCCACTGCGGTAGGGAGGACTGCAGAGTGGAAGCAGGTGAGCTGGGCTGAGTTTTCTGCTTGGCTAATTCAGTGTGGCTTGACTCCAAGAAGGACACACTGACCTCCCCATCGTCTTGTTTGTTCAGCCTTGCAGAAGCAGTTTTATGAAAAACCATTACAGCCCCGGTGGTCTGGGCCCAGACCCGGTGCGTGCCACGTGCCCGCACTCGGGGGTGGGGACCGTTCTTGGTGAATATGATGGAGGCACAGGAAGCCGCCCTCCCATTCAGGGAGAGCTCACCGTGTGTCTGCCCCTGGGGTGGGGTGGGGTGGGCAGTTTCCAGCCTTTGCCCATGGGATAGAGCTGCTGGAGGTCTTCCTGAGCTGAGGAGGCAGAGCTGGGGTGGCTGGGGCTGGGGGATGCCAGGGATACTTCCTGTGACTCCTGACGCTGCTCCTTCCTCTTTGGGGATCCATCTCCCACACTGTCCCTGCTGCCTTTACATCTTCAGGGTGGAGAGGGACTCTGGCCACCCTGGGGCCAACCATCCTGTGTCACTGCTGGTGTGTGTGACCTGCGGTGGGCCCTCCCTCAACTCCGTATCTCCAGTTCTAAGCCAGAGACAAGAATATCCTCGGGGGGATCCCTTCAAGGGTGGATGGAGCTGAGGCGTTAGGTGTGTCCCATGCTCAGGAATGGCCCCGCACCTGTTCTTCTTTAGGATGAGCAGTGGGACTGCGGGCGGAGGGAGCCACACGCATCCATCCTGGCTCTCAGCATCCCAGGGAAGGACGTTCTGCTCCACCCTGATCAGCCTCGCCCTTTAACCAGCCAAGGGCTGCCTGCAGTGTGGCCATGGGGAGCTGGAGCCAGGCATGGCAGCAGCCCTTCTAGACAGTAGGCAGTAGGCAAGCTTGCTGATCATGGAGCCGAGATTCTCTGTGGGACAGAACTGGTCCCCAGTATCCCTGTGCCTTTGGGCCAAGAACTCAGTCAGCTATTTTGCTTCCAGGCTTGGGAACACTTGGAGTAGGCTGGGAGTCTCCTGGTCTCACCCTGTGAGCCCCACATAAGCCTTGTGGACAGCACCAGCTTGGCAGGTGACCCCCTCATCAAAACCCCAAACTGGGATGCTTCTCTGGCTACATAGGCATGGCTATGTGGGGACAGTGGGAGGGCATGTGATAATTCAGGGTAGCAGCTGAAAGCCTAGGGGTTAGGGCTGCTGGGTCCTTCTAAGGTGGTGCAGGGTGCACAGCCCTCTGGGCCTCAGTTTCCTCTTCTGTGAGATGAGGACTCTATCTTGGGGCCACAAATGCCAGTGTCTTCTCTGGAAGAAAGGGCGACTGCTGAGGGAAGCAGCACGCAGGTGTGAGGGCCCAGGCCCCAGACGGGATCCCACGAAGACCTAAGACAGTGAGCCAAGAGCGGAGAGAGGGGACCAGGGTAGACTAGGGTGGGCCCCAGGAGCCGGGAAGTGAGGAAAATCCAGCTGCGCCCTGAGGGTTAGACTCCACTGCCAGTGTTCACAGGATCTGGAGCTGATGGGGACCTGCAGTGTCACCCTGAAGGGACAGATGGCCCCCAGGCCAGCAGGAGGTGGCAGAGTCATTTGGCAGCAACATTTGACAAGCAGAAGGCAGTTGGTCCCTCCCGCTTCCTGTCCAGGCTCTTGGGGCTGGGACCCTACTCCCAGCCCTGTCCTCCCCAACCTCCCCACACTTGCACAGGCTCCTCTGGGGCAGAGGAGGGTGCTGTGATTTGTGGGTTTGGGAGAAGCTGGAAGCGTAATGGGTCAGTCCTGCAGCTGAGTCCACACTGCCTGTGCTGGGTGGAGTGGGTGAGGGCGTCCCTGGCTCTGGGGTGGTGTCACTGCTCACACTTTGTCCTGTAGCCAGGCCCTTCTCGGGGGTGAGGGTTCCACGGAGCCCTCCTTCTGCCTGGCTCTGCTGATCCAACTCTTTTTTCTCCCTTGGGGGTTTCAAACTTAGACAGGAACGGGGTAGCATTTATTGGGCCCCAGACAACCTGACTAGGTCCCTCAGAGCACTGAGGCTGGGACGAGGAGGGTGGGAGGAGATGGGCAGCGTTTCCTTTGTCCTCGCTCCCTGGCCATCCCCAAACCTCCACACGAACCTGGGGTGGCTGAGCATTCATTATGCTTTGTCTTTGTAAATAGGCAGCTATAAAAACCTATCAGCATGCAGCACCTTCTCCATAAAACAGGCCGGATGGATTTATAACCCAGGCCCCCTCCCTGAGAGAAGCCTGCAAAGCAGGTCCCACCTCGTGCTGGCTGCCATCACCCTCCCTGCCCCCGCCCCACCTCATGCAAGAAGCAGAAGGGAAAGCACGTTGAGTTGTAGTATGTTTTCGATGGAATTTGTCACAATAAGAAAGTGGATTTTGTTGGGGCTCGTGGGATGTTTAGGAAAGAGCCAGAGAGTGGTGCAAGCTGTGGGCTGTGCTGAGAAGCCTGGGCTACAGGAGGGCAGGGGCTGGAGTGTTGGCAGGGTCGGCACAGTGGCCCATCTGGACAGTCCACAGCTGATCCAGCCCACACTGTGTCAGACACTTTGCTGAGAGTAGGGAATGTGGCTGTGGGTACTACTGACAAGGTCTGTGTCCTGAGGAGCCCCTAGATCAGATGAGATGGACATGTGGTCAGTGATGGTACCATGTCGGGTGGAAGAGACAATAGGCTGAGCTGCCCAGATCATCACCTGACGAGCTTGGGTGGTGGCAGGTCCAGGAGGGCTTCCTGGATGAATTCATTCAGCACACGTTCATCAGAGCCAGCGATGCTTAGGCACTGAGAGTGCTGTCAGGGATACAGGGGGGAATGGGAGAGTCCCTGAGTCATTCCAGACTCTGGGGTTGAAGTGTCTGCTGATGGAGGCGCGGGAGGGGCACAGTGGGTTGCCACGTGAGCAGGGAGCTGTGCAATATGGCAGGTGGCAGCGCCAGGCAGTGTCTCTACCTGTCTCCAGACCCCACTCCCCACCCAGGTATGGAATTGCTATCTCCAGCTGGCAGACAAGGACACTGAAGTGGGGGTTTCACCTCTCGGGAATGGGTAGGCCGGGATTTGAACCCAGGTCTGCAGACACCAAATCTATCCCTCACTCAGGCTTGCACTGACCTCCGTGCTCCTCTGGGGCTCCATGCAGCTGCTGTGTCTGGGGTCTTTCCTGGTGTTCCTTAGGCCCCTCCCCCACCACCTTCCTTCATTATTCACTTGGATGCCCTGATGGTCGGGGCTGGAATCCCCCCAAGCTGACCCACCATGCGGCTCATCTTCCTTTTCCTTCCAGTGCTTGGTGAGCTTGCGAGTGAGGTTGAACTGTTGCTTGATTTTTCTGTGACCCAGATGAAGAACTGGGTAACCATTTGCTCAATAAGGTGAGAAACCCCATGTTCCGGTTAAAGTGGGGGCACTGAGGACCAGCGAGGGCAAGGCAGTACTTGTATTTGTCAGCCTGGAGGAGATGCCAGATACCAGCCAGAGCACCCCAACCTTTATCTTGACCACTACCTGCAGTTGGTGCTGAACCCCCCACTCCACCCCATAGATGAGAGGATTGAAGCCCAGAGAGGCCAGGCTTCTTGCCGAGGGCTGCACAGCCAGCAGAGATGCTGGGATTGGGATTCGGCCCCAGCCTTGTCGGCCTCCAAAGCCAATGCTATTTCCACCGTACCCAGTGTCTCCCAGAGCTAATTTTGCGGCTGGAACTCCAACCCGCAAAGCTATCTAGGACAGGCAACTCGATGAAAGAGAATTAGGAGGGAATCCTAGAAAAATGGGGCTCGGCAGCTCCCGGGGAAGCCTGGAGAGGAGGTGGCGCCGAAGCCTCTGCCAGCAGATTGGGGCGGGGCTGTTTTCAGTCCTCTCTGGCGAGGTTTTTCGAAGCCTCCTCCGGGAGCCCTGTGCCTCTAGCCAGGACTGGCGGTTTCTCTGGAAATCATACCCCCAGCAGTGTTTGGCTTCGGGTGAAAGGAGAAGAGAAGATTCTGGCCACTCAGAGCAGACCCTTGTGGGGGATGGAACCTATTTTCCAGAACTCTTGGGGCAGCGACCAGGGTGGCCGGCAGGGGCCCGTGGGCTGCCTGGGGGACCTGGTGCTCAGGGACTTAGAGATTTGTTTTCCTGCTGAATATATTGCTTTCTCGTGCCTGCTTTGTGCAACGACGTGAGGATGTGGGGGTGAGGATGGCCGACAGGACATGGGAGTCCCTCCCGATAGGGGCTGGGCGGTGGCGGGGGTCCACGTGTCTCACATCAGCATAACTCTGTGTTTTCTCTCCTCTCCAGCACATATTTAGTGGAAATAAACTCATTTTATTATTAAAAATTAAAGTCATGTATTCATAGAGTAAACAAGACTGAGGGCACGCAGAGGTGCGCTGTGAAAGTACAGCTCTCTCTGAATGGGCACTTAGAGACATGCCTGTTCTCTGCAGCCGCTGCAGGGGTCTCGTCTTGTTGGGACGGAGCATGGTTGATTCATCCAGTTGCCTGTTGATCGACATCAGGTTGTGTCTAGTTTTGTTTTTTTTCCCCTGTTTTGCATGGTGCTGCAAATTCACGGCTGTGACAGTGTCTATGAGGGTAGATCCCACCAGTGGGCCTTGGGGGGGTCAGAGGGTGGGGCCTTGTACGTGGAATTGGTATGGTTGGGTGTGTGGTGCCTGCACAGGGCTATGTGTTTTTAGCCCTCCCGGAGCCTTTCCTTCTGACACGGTCTGGAGGCCTCCTCTGTGCCTGGCCACTGTGCAGCTGCTGAGCTGAGCATCACCCAGGGCTTGCCTAAACCTGGCCTGGGTCCTGAATGCTGCTCCACGGCATGGAGGTTGGCTGGTTGAGGACTAAGGCCACATAAGCAGGGGCACTGCCCCCACCTGCTGAGGTCAGCCCCTGCCCGGAGTTCAGCAGGACCTCCATGAGCCTTCGTGTGGGTGGCGCATTGCGGCACGTCCCCTTGGGGTGGTGGCCATTCGCTTGTGGTTCCTTTGCTCATTAGGGGGAGGAGGACAGCCAGGCACAAGTGAAAGGGGCTTGGGGATGGCAATTCTAGTCCTTGGCCCGGAGAGTGTCCCTGGGCTTCTGCGGCCCCACCTCCCTGGGTAGTCAGAAGGGTTAGGAGGGCGGGGCTGGCCCTGAGGACTCCAGGGTGTGGCAGCAGGGGGAGGGAGGAAGCGGCCCAGAGATGGAGGGAGAGAAGGACAATCCAGATGGTGGTGGTCTCCTCATCCCTCAGCCAGTGATGCAGGGTGGTGGTCTTGACCGGCTGACCTCGAGGGTCCACCTGGGAGCCGCTTGGGACTCTCTGGAGGTGGGGCCGGCCCTGGTGGGGGCAGGAAGGTCCCAGAGCAGCTTGTTAAGTGGGGTGAGGACAAGTGTCAGGAGACCTGGGCCTGGATCCCGCTCCGCCACCCCTCTCCGTGTGACCTCTCGGTACCTCGGTGTACCCATCAGTAAAGCAGGGATGAAACAGTTCTTAAATCCTGCAGCATGGTGGGAGCCACCTGAGGAAACGATGCACAGGGCTTTGACCGAGTCTGGCACAGAGAATGCACCCAATGAATGACTCTGCTGACGATCTTTCTTCTCACCCCGGGTGGTCTCTGGAAGCCCCTCTGTGCGAGGTCTTATCATTTGTCAGCTGTGCATCCCCCACCTGAGTGCAGCTCCCACGGGGTGTACGCAGGAGCCTCTGCTCCTCCTGTGCTCCCTGAAAAAGGGCCCAGAGAGTATTTGCAGCAGGAATAACTGAGTGAATCCCAGAAACCTCCTATTACACTTAGGGTGATTAGGTAAACGCACACGATCCTCACTGTGGGAAGGGAGCTGGCGACCCCGGTGGGTTGTGGTCCCCGCAGGGATGTGCTTGTGGCTTGCGCTGCTGTTATTCCAGCCACAGCTGAGGCACAGGAGAAAACGGAGACTCTGAGAAGTTCAGAGGCTTGTCCAGGTCATGCTGTTCCTACAGGGTGGACCCTGGATTTGACCCCAGGCTGTGTCCCTGCAAAGCTTGGAGCCGCCTTCTCAAAGGGAGACAGATGGATGTTGTTACAGATGTGATTGCCAATTTCCTCCTTTTCATTAAATTGCCAAGGAAATGGTCTCTTGCACCCCGCCTAAAGCAGGGGGAAGGAGGAGGATAAAGGTCAGGTCGCCGTCTCTGCTGGTGTGTGAGTGGGTGGGCGTGGGGAGCTAGGAGACCGGGTGCTGGGCCCTTGAAATTTCCAACTTTCCACAACATCCTGGGTGTCAGTGAGCCCCTGCCTTCCTCCCTTGCATTTATCCGGAGCTCTTCCTCCGCAGGGAAGAACAACAGCCCGTGATGGGGTTATTTCAAGGGGATTCCCATGGAAACGCGAGAGTGGGAGGTTCCTCACAGCACTTGTATAATGGGAGTTGGCTGAGGTGGCAGCGTGTCCCCACGGAAGGGTGCGAGGGGCCTTCTCCGCACCACAGGCCTCCTCAGAGTGGGAGGCACCCACCCGAGAGGGCCTGGTTCCCCTTTCATGCTCCCGCCCTCTCTAGCCAGCTCAAGACTCCAGGGCTCCTTGGTGTAAGTGAGAGCCAGGCCAGCTCCCCAGGGACCCCCAGGCCTGGTCCTTCCCATGGTCTCTTTTCTCTGGCGGGTCTTTGTCTTGGGCCGCTGCCAGCCACAGCTTCCTGGCAGGACCTCTGTGCTTTGAGCCGCTGTTCCTCTGCCAAGACCTTGCCCCTCACCGTGGCCTGAAACAGCCCAGCACCCCTTCGCCTCTGTTGCAGTGCTCACATTTATCCCCTCACTCCTCCATCCAACAAGTTTTTTCTTCTTTTTTTCTTTCTTTTTTTTTTTTTACAAGCAGACACTTTGCTCAATAAAAGAATTCTGCTGTGAGCTGCCGTAACCTCTCTGAGCCTCCCTTTTCTCATCTGCTTAGTGGGAACAGTGGTGCCTGCCATGTCTGGTTGGTGAGGATTCCATCAAGCAGGGGGACGGTGGGCCGTCGGCAGGAAGTCTGAGCAGGTGTGCCAGTATTTCCAATCAGCTAATGGCTGATGGACACGTTCTTAGAGGCAGGGAACTTGGAGACCTGCAGACGTGCCCTGGGATGACAAGATTCATCGGTTCCTACAAGCCCTGCCTGGGCCCGGTGCTTTCCAGTGTGTACTGGGCTTTCCCATGTGAAATCTTATCAGATTTTTATGCCAGCTTGAGGAGAGTGATGTTCATTTCCCTTGTACAGATGAGGAAACTGAGGCTCAGGGAGGCAATGTGATCTTTGCAAGGATCCATCTGTTCCCCCGTGGCCTGGCTGCCCCTCCTGGCAGTGCAGGTGGGGTTAAAACCACACAGGAGGAAAAATGAGCCTCCATAGGGGTGGGAAGCTGGGGCTGGAAAATGTCTGATGCTCTCCCAAGTCAAATTGTGCTTGGTGTCTGTGGGTGTGTCACTGTGGGGGACGGAAGCTCAGTTCTTTTGAAAAGGGGAGGGGGTTTGATGATGCTGCAGGGGTAGCTCTGAGTTCTGGAGTGTCAGAAAGTGGTTCTAGGCGGTTCTTGTGGATCAAGTGCTGTTCTGAGCACTCTAATATCCAGCGTGACCCTAAGGATAAATGCTGCTGTTACTGGCTTTTTTACAGATGAGGAAACTGAGGCACAGAAGGATTAGGTAAAGTGACCGGAGTCACTCCGCCAGGATGTGAATCACAGCCCACACCCGTGAGCACCAGGAAGTCTTGGCTTTCCGGGTCCTTGGAGGGCGTGCAGGGCAGTCGCCTAAGCTGGGAAGCCTTGGGCTTGTCTCCAGGCTGTGTGGCCATGTGGGACAGGAGTCCTTCTGTGTTAGGTTCTGCGACACCGTGGGCAGAGGGCTGAGGACCCCAGCCCTCCCTTAGAACATCATGTTGGTGTGAGACATTTAGAGGCAGGCCTCTGTGCTTAGAAAGCACCTCTTGGCTCACTTGCATTAGTGAAAGTTATACCTTTGACACTCCATTTATTTATTTATTTATTTAGAGACAGGGTCTCTGCTTGTCACGCAGACTAGAGTGTCGTGGTGCCATCATAGCTCACTGCAGCCTCAAACTCCTAGACTCAAGCGATCCCCCCTGCCGGGGCCTCCCAAAGTGCTGGGATTACAGGCGTGGGCCACAGCACCTGGCTCAAACTCCCTTTCTGTTTTCATGAAAAGAAACAGCTTCAACTTTGCAGTCCCATCTGTCTGTCTATGAGACTGTGCCTTTGCGTGAGATGGGAGCAGTCACTGTCACCTGCTCTTTGAATATTTGATTAACAGGTAAAGAGCCTGAAATCCATTTGACATCTTACCCTTTTGCAAACTTGGTTAAATTCTCTTAAATTGGTTCCAGTTGGATTAATTAAAGGCATGGTTGCTTATGCAAGTGTCTGCAAATGATTCTGGCAGGTCATGTCTTAGCCGGATAGTGAACATAAGCATCTAGAATCTTCTCAGCCGTTGCAGAGATTACCAGCAATCATCTTGAAAAGGTTTGGGAGAGGATTTTGTTGTTGTTGTTGTTTTGCCTTTTTTGAGACAGGGTCTCACTCTGTCACCCAGGCTGGAGTGCAGTGGTGTGATCTCAGCTCACTGTAACCTCCGCCTCCCAGGCTCAAGCGATCCTCCTGCCTCAGCCTCCCGAGTAGCTGGGACTACAGGCGTGCGCCAACATACCCGGCTAATTTTTGTATGTTTTTTTTTGTATAGATGGGGTCTCACCATGTTGTCCAGACTGATCTAGAATCCCTAGGCTGAAGGGATCCACCTGCTTTGGCCTCTCAAAGTGCTGTGATTATAGGCGTGAGCCACTGTGCCCAGCCTGGAGAGGTTTTTGGATGCACTGGGCCATGGATGTGAAGGTGAACACATGGAAATGATCCCTGCCACCTGCTGTGTGTCCAGTGGACGTGTCTCTGATCTATCCAGATTGTTATACTGTGTCAAAGTGGAAACTACTGAGAGTAGAGCTATCTGCCTGGCCAGGCATCGCTTGGAAACATGGAGACATTTTACCTTTTTGTGCCATGATTCTCTCTCCTTGAGCAGCTTCATGGCTTAAAAGAAATTAAGAAGCTGGGCCCCCGCTTAGGACCCGCTGACGTGCAGAGTCACTGTCTTTGAAGTGGTGGGTAGGGAAAAGTAGGAAATAAGGGGTCTGATCTTTTTGAGAAACCTCAGGGAGATTTACACTTGGGCTGTGCGAGGATCCCTGAGAGTGTCAGAGCGTATTTGGAATTCCAGTAGTCCTCATTCCGCCCTTAATATCCAGGGCATCTGGGGCCTTAGTCTTCTTATCTGTAAGATGGGACAAGTAACGACTAGGCTTTGGGGTTATCAGGAAGACTGAATAAGAAAATGGGTATGAAAACAGTGGTCATGGTGCCTGGCCCTCCATCCCTGTCTCCACCAGGCCTACCCATCTGGCCCAGCCCTCCATGATCTCCGTGGGAGCAGACCTCCTGTAATGGGTGTGGAAGGACCCTTGTTCTATTTATCCATCTGATTTCTGTTCTCGGGGCCACTGCCTCTAGCCGTGTTAGGCACATGGTGGGTGTCTGTCCCATCGATCCTTGTTGATTCTTTGGTCCTGGGCCATCGTGTTTCTAAATTGTCTGCTCTGTCCTCATCAGGCATTTGGACCTGGTTGGGTTTCCAGGCTCTCTCGCGTCAGGGGGCTGCAGGAGGCTACTCACGGGCCAGGGTTGTTTGGACCTGGTTGGGTTTCCGAGCTCTCTTGCTGTCAGGGGGCTGCAGGAGGCTACACGCGGGCCAGGGTTGGGCTGCTGGGCTGCTGCTGTGTTGGAGCTGCCTAGCACTTGCCTCGTCGCTGCACCTGAGAGGCTGTGTGGGCTGAGACAGCCAGATAAGATGCACCCGGGAGCCATCTGTTTGCAGCCCTTGGACCAGATGGTCTGCAAGGACTCCTGGAGAGGGGGGAGCAGTGGGGTATGGAGAGAATACATTTGCTGAGCACCCAGCATCTTCCAGAGCCTCAGCACAGCCCTACAAGCTGGGCATTGCCATCATGTTTATATGGCCCAGGAACACAAGGCTCAGAGTGACTGAGTCACTGGTGACAGTCACCCAGCCAGGAAGTGGCAGAGGTGGGATTTGAACCCACGACTTCCTGAGTCCCAGGCTAGTGTTCTTCGCACCAGGCTGCTGAGGTTCCAGCTGAATGCTGCGGCAGAGCGACTTCTGAGAAGTACCACAGAAGGGGGTGACTCACGCGGGGGTGGTCTGACTTCTCTGCCTGGTGCTTGAGGGCACCCAGGTCCCTCTGCAGCCTTGGGGCTTTACCCAGCACCTGCATGGCATCCTGCAGCACCCTGCCTCTGGAGCGCACCCTGTGTGTATCATAAAGTATGCTTTGCCTATAAAACCTTTCTAACGAAATTGGTGGAAGATGGAGAAGCCAAATTCAGTTTTCAGAGATGACACTAATCCTATTAAGGTTGACGGGGCCAGAGCGCGTGTAGAATGAGTCCTGCCAGGCGGTGGCCGGGCACCTGCCAGGAAGGCTGGATGGGATCCTAACAAGAGTGGTGCCGAGGAGAGAGAGGGAAGGAGCCTCATCCATCCCAGAAGTTTAATAAGCTGAGGCCACTGTAGAGCTTTGTTCTCCTGGGTTCCTGGGGTGGAAAACAGGGCTTCCCACAGCACACAGAAATGGGAGGTGGGCAGTGGTCACCAAGCAGGGAGGCTGTGAAGTAGTCATTTAAGCCAGGAAAGTCATGTGAGATCTTCAAGCTGCGGTCTCCTTAGCTGCGATGGGGGTAATGGGTGCCTCCCTCGGGCGACTTCTGGGAGCCAGAGCTCATCACACAGAGCAGCCCACTGCTCTGCAGCCACTAGCTGCTCAGTGCTGGGGCAGCGGTGCGAGCATGGACTCTGGAGTCAGAATTCCTGCCTGCAGAGCCCCACTCCTCACCTTGCTAGCTGTGTGGCCTGGGGTGAGTTGTGTAACCTCTCCATGCCTCAGTTCCTTCATCTACGAAATGGGGAGAGTGAAACTGTACCCCACACCCTAGGGGTGTTGGAACTTAAGTGAGTTAATTCATATAAAACAGGGAGTGAGTGCCTGGTACGCAGGGAGTGCTCAGTTCCTCTTGGTGCCTGTGATTATTCTCATAATCATCACTGGTGTTACCTTGTCCCCTCTCCCAGCCCTTGGGGCCATGCTATTTGTGGTAGGCAGTGGGGCCTGAAACCACCAAACCAAACTGGACTGAATGGTCAGTCGACCGACCACCACAGTCACAGCTTGGTGGCCCCAGAGGCTGAAGCAGGTGGCCAAGGATAGTTTTCCTTTCTCTGTGTGGGTTCCATTGGGTCCAGGTACGTTGTTTCTGAGCCCAGGCCTCTGCCCACTCACCCACGTCCTGCTGAGAGCGAGCAGAGCCGACGATGCCCCTCTCTGGGCAGAATCAGTCCACGGCTGGGAGGGGAGGCCAGGCCTGCTGCTGGGGGCGCAGATAGTAGGGAGCTGCAGGCCAGCCACTGGAAACCTGGCCTGTGTGCCGAAACAGCACATTAGACACAGTCTGGTGGCCTCCCCATAGATCAGGCCACAGAGTCCTCATCCTGGGTCCACCCAAGGCACTGGCCGTTTCCAGATCAAAGAGCAGGGTGGATTCCAGAGTGAGGCGGTCCTCTCCGCTGACTGCCTTCCCCCACTCACGGACACCATTTGGCTCCGATAGGGCTGTGTCCTAGGCCTGACCTAGGTGGTCAGGAGCCTTTCACTATGCAGTGGGATGTGCTGCAGGAGTAGGGCAGAGAAGGAAGGGAATGGCCGGTGGTGAACAGCAGCCATGCCCCATGCATTTAATCTTGACCACAGTGCTGGGGGGCTGTACCCTGTACTACAGATGAAGGACTGAGACTCAAGGGTCAGTGCTTGCCCAGAGACCCACAGTGAAGAGTGGAGCCATCGTGTTGCATGGGTGTGGCTGGGCCCCATCCTCTCCTTTCTTCAACACCACCCCTCTATTCCTTATCAAGTTCAACTTTAAGGCCCCTTTGCCCCTCACTGGGGCAGTCATGAGGGGAGCAGAGGCATAGGATCTGGGCATGGGTGAGGGTAGAGCCCTGGCTGTGTCCTACAGGTGACACGTACAGAGCAGAAGGTGACGCTGGAACCATCCGCCAGGGAAGGGCTGTCCAGGAATAGGTCACAGCCTGGATAGAGGCGAGGTGGAGAGAGAGTGCTCATGTGTGGGGACTGGAGGCAGTTCAGGAGGGCAAGACTGTAACATGCAGGCTGGGAACTGGGGAGGCTGCAGGTCATGGAGGCCCCATGGGGCTCATGGGGTGGGCTAAGGAGTGTGGCTCCTCCCTTGCAGCTGGAGGGACCAGGAAGGGCTTTAAGCCATGGAGTAAGGGACCAGAATTGGGTTTAGAAGGGTCACTGTGGTGTCGGTGTGGAGGGGCTTGAAGTGAGGAGATTGGAGGGAGGGGCTGTAGCAATTTGAGATTCCCTGATCCCTCTACTGTTTTCATGCATGAGGGCCCTGAGGTACTTTCTTTCCAGAGTCTGCACTGGGGTTTTCTGTTGGTGGCTTCCCTCAGGCTGCTGGAAACCTCTTTTCCTGTGTACCTGGAGAGCTGGAGGTTACTGGAAACTCATGTCCTCTGCCAGAGTCAGCCCTCACCCAGTCACTGGCAGGTGCAGTGGTATAAATACCCCAGCTCCCTCTCTCCTGATCAGGACACTTCGAGATGGGACCTACACTGTCCCCAGAGCTCCCATGGGACTGAGCTCAAGTCGCCCTCCGTGAGATTTTTCCTGTTATCACACCCCACTTGGCCTCCTTCAGGTCCTGGCCCCACTTCCCTACACCCTTCCTGGCTTTCCCAGCAACACTTCCTAATCACTTCCAGAAAAATCTTGCCCTCAGGGTCTGCTTCTGGAGAACCCAGCCTAGCAGAGGGCAGCAAAGGTGTTGAGGCACTAGGACAAACATGGTGAGATACAGACCCAGGCAGTGTCCATCAGCTATGCCAGGAGGTTCTGAGATGTGCCAGTCAGGGAGGGAGGTGCTGAGGCCACAGCAAACCTGAGGCCAGAAGTAAGCACCACGGACAGCGCCAAGGCTGCCAGGGTTCATCATCTTGGGTCTCCCAATTGGCTGGGCCGGGAGACCAGCCTGCTGGGGTTTACAGAGCCAGTACATTACGTCTATCTGTGTCCCCACTGTTGAAAGCCTCTGGTCAGTGCCATGGTGCAGAGGGAGCTTGGGCTTCCCTTAGGGAGTTGCTAAGACCTGCCGCCCACACCTGCCCTGAAAATTGTTGGCCCCAGGGGGACTCTGAATTTCCCTGTTTCTGGTTTTCTGGCTCATGGGATTGGGAGTCTGGCCTGAGCTTGCTGGGACAGATAACTGATCATTCAGATACAAAACCCTAAAGGTTAGAACTCTTTTCTGAGAACTCAGATAGAAAATGAATTCATGCAACATGTACTCACCTTTCCATCTGCCCACCCATCCAACATGTATATATATCAGTTGATTGTTGACCCCATGCCAGGCCTTGGGGACCTAGAGATGGCTTGGTCCCTATGGTCATACCCATGTGGAGGGAGACAGAGGTGGACAGAAAGACAACCATAATGTCATTTTGACAAGTTCTGGGAAAAGATGGGTCACCCAGGCTGTGAGACCTGTATGTAGTGATGGAGGGATGGGGAACGGTGGAGGGGTCAGGGAAGCTCCCCTGGGAAGCTGTTCCTTGAGTTGGTTTTAAGAGATTAGCAAGAGTTTTCTACGCAGTGAAGTGAAGATGTAGGGCAGGCGGAGTGGAGGGTTGGCACCTAAAGGTGCTGAAAAGGAACAGTGTTGCAAGGGGCAGCAAATAGCATGGGGTGGGCTAAGCTCTAGCTGGTTGAGTTCAGGCCAGAAGTGTGGACTTGGTTGGTAAGGACTCCTGAGAGTGTCATGTCCAGGCACTTGGACTTGATGCTGAAAATGCAGCCATTCAACAGAGACGTATGTATGTCTGAGTGTGATGTGGATAGATCTTTAGTCTAGGAAGATCTCTGTGTTCCTGGATGGGAGAGTGGATGAGACGGGAGTGGGCTGGAGGCAGAAGAGCAGAGGAGAAGAGCAGACTTTCTAGGAGATGAAGTGGGAGGGGCTGGTCCCAGGGCCTGGCTGTGAGTGCTTGTGACCAGAGCCATCTATCAGCCCAGACCACGTCTCCCTAATTTAGAAGAAAATGAAAGGAAAGAGCCTTTTCATCTCTGCCTCTTCTGGGATGGAAATGAGCTATTTTGAATCACGCTAAAGTTAGATTTCTAATTTTTCTTTTAATCTGTATCTCATTTAGAGCATTAGAAACTGGAAAAGCCTCCCCGTATGAATGTAGTGTCATAAATCAGTGCACGTCACAAACTGCAGAAGGAGTGATTTCTACAAGAGTGTGCAGCCTTGCATTTGTAATAAATCTAATTCTTTATCTTTTTGGGCTTCAGACTAGAGTAATTAGTCATTTCTGCTGATACTGGCAAACCATTGCATGTGCAGTGTTAATGGAGAGCCAATGTATTTGAACTGCTTTTGCAATTGCTTGTGAGCATTGCTGTGTGTTTCTTCTACCTGTTTCTAGAGGGAAAACATCCTATTTATTTCATTCTTGCCTCTTCTAGAAAGAGGTGTGGTAATAATAGTAACAGGTAACACTTACTGGGTTTCTTCCACATCTCTGGCACTGTTCAGAGATTCAATAAGAAAGGATCCTTTGTCCAAATGGAAGCTGCTGTGTGTGTGCTGAGGTCCTTGGATCAATCTAATCATGTTCTGTCTCCTGCTCTGTGCCTGCACTGTATCAGGGACCACCTGGATACCAGTCATGTATTATTCACCTAATAGGTTTCTTTAAAAGTTGACCCTCTACCATAAATGGAAAATCAGCAAATAAGGCCAAAATTAGAGGTAAGCAAAGACAAGTGCAGGTGTTTCTGCTCTAATGAAATGGAGACATCCTGAGAAACTTCTCATTCTGCAAAATCCCAAACAAATGACACCAGAGCTGATGGACAGAATGGGGTTGGGATAGATAACTGGAAATCTATGCAATGTGTCACCAGACACCCATAAAAATGCTAAGTTTTAGAAAAATCTGGCACCATTAAAGAATACCATATTAATTCCTGATAAAGAAACATTCCAACCATTATACAGTCTTATCTTGAAGGAAAAAGTGAAGGTCATTTAATGGAAGGGGCTGAAAGTAAGGAAGCTGAACTATGGCTGGAGACATGGCCCGGGTACAGAGGGAGACCTGCCCACCCAACTCTTCCAAACTGAACTAAGAGGTAGGAGTGCAGGAACTGAGTCTGTTCTCTTGGGCCACATTCCTTTGAGGCTTGATGTTCAGCCATTAGTTTATTTTGCATTCAGTTGCTTCCTCTGGCTGGCACAAAACATTAACGCACTGAGAAAGGCTGTGTTTGAACCAACCTAACTTTTACATTATACTGACATCATTCCTCTATATACTAATTGCATATGACCTACTTTGCAAAATCAATGGTTACAGTGACTGTACAATAGTGAGTCGGGTTGTTAAATGCAGGCCAGATACTGCTGTAACAGGGCTGCAATAGGGTTGTGACTCAGGAGTATCATTCCAGCCTGATATGGAAAAGGACATGAAGGAGGAGGAGTTGTATGAGAACTCTGGCAAAGATCCATGAAACCACTCTTCTTTGCCCTCCAGAAAACCTGGTAAAACTGAAAGTAAGCCAGCAACCCCATGGGTTTGGGATTGATCCAGAAGACTGAAGGAATAAAAACAAGCTAATATATTTCCATCCCCTCCCTTCTAAGGCCTGTAGTTCTATTATGATGAGACAGCAGCTGATGCACGTAAAAACAGAGGCCATGCATCTACATAGGGGTGTTGAGGATTGAATGAGATTAGGCCTGAAAGAACACACCGTGGAGACAGTGTTGTTATTGTGGGGACAAAGATTTCCTTCCACAATTTGAATGACACCTGTCATTTCTATAGGCAGTTAAGAGACAATAACTGCATACTGTTGGCCGCTGTACCTTTCCTGTGCACTGAGTCCCTGAGCATATTCGTGAGTCTTTAAAAGTACATTCTAGTCAACGTAGAAAACAGACAGTAAGAGACATGACTCTACCTAGATTGAGCTCAGTTTTGAAGCAGGGCCTGGAGGATTTAGAAGTGATGGAGTCCTGGATTAGGTGACATTGACAAGAGCTCTGTCCCTAACTTCCTCTTAACTCTGGTCAAGCCACTCCCTGCTCTGGCTGTAGTTTTCCCATCTTTAAAATGAAACAGTTGAATCAGACAACTACAAAAGGTCTTGCCAGGCCTTCTGTCTTAGATCCTGTGTTGATGAAGGGATGGCTGAGGCCAGAGATGCAGTTTACTTCTGAGCAATTACAGTTGTATTTCTTGACTACTGTGTTCAGCCTAGCCCTTTACCAAACTTTGTTGAGGAAATGGAATAAGATGCTTGTCCTTTGCTTTGGTGGATTTTAAAACATGGATGCCTAAAGAGACCAGGAAGGTCATATCAGTGAACAAAGTACAAAATGTGTAAGCAAGACACAGTGCACCGTGACCCTGAGAGTGGCAAAGTAACAGTCCATCCATGCATCAAGGAGTGGTGGGGACTGTGGCGTGCTGGCAAGCATAGCCTTGTGGGATTCTGCATTGGACAACTCTTACAATTTCTGGAGAGAAATCAGAAATTCAGGTCTACATGTTGAATCTTTTAATACTGAAATGTTCACTTGGCAATGTGTAAACATCATTTGGGTCAAAGCCCGTCTGTGAACCAAGTTAGCCAAAGATAACTCGGGCATTTGGACCTCAGCTTTATAGTCTATATTAAGGGTTGGTAAACTATGGCCCACATGCTAATCTGACCCACCTCCTGTTTTTGTGAATAAAGTTTAAATGAAGATGCAGTCACACCTATTTGTTTAGGTATTGCCTGTGGCTACTTTCACACCACAACAGCAGGGTTGAGTAGTTGGGACAGAGACAGTGTGGCCCTGTATTTATTCTCTGGACCTTTATGGAAAAAGGTTGCTGACCCCTGGTTCATGTCAATGAGTCATATGGAGCAGCAGGAAACATTCTGAATTTGGAGCCGAATGGTCAAGGTTTGAAGCCTGGCTCAGGGAACTCTAGTAACAGAGTAGAGAGTGTTTCTCTTTTCTCCTTTTGGAAATGATCCTGAAGCAACAAATGGAACAAATGGAAATGCAAATGCCATCTTTAATGAAACCATAGCATCTGGAAACTCATATGTGTGGAAGTGCAATAAAGGTCAAAAATGGGTGCAGGATGTCTCAAAAGGGAAAGAAAATGCCCAGGGCTGTAAAGCTCAGACAGAGCAAACAAAGCTGAATTTTTTACACTTTCTGTGGTGGGCTCAGATGGCAAGACCTATAGTTCCTCTCATGGAGCAACAAGAACAAGTGCATTGGCTGGTGTCTTAGTCTGTTCATGGTGCTATAGCAGAATACCATAGACTGGGTGGCTTGTAGAGAGCATACTTTTATCTCTCACAGTTCTGGAGGCTGAGAAGTCCGATATCCAGGTGTGACAGATTTGGTGTCTGCTGAGGACCTGTTTTCTTGTTCATAGATTGTGCCTTCTTGCTGTTTGCTCACATGGCAGAAGGGGTGAGGGAGCTCTCTGGGATCTCTTTTATAAGGGTACTAATCCCATTCATGAGTGCTCCCCCCTCTAAGACCTACTCACTTCTGAAAGACCTTACCTCCTAAGAACATTACATTGGGGGCTAAGATTTCTATATATGATTTTTTGGGGGACACACATTCAAACCGTAACAGCTGGTGTGGGAGCCTTCCTAGATCTAGTTTTGCACAAAGTGAAATCAAGGAAGTCTGGGGTGAACAAGTCTTACATGGACAAACCATATTTTCAACAAGCAGTCAACTAGAGAGGCAAAGTGGAGAAAAGGGGCTGTGTTATGTGCCAGCCTGTGGCATCTGATCTTTAACAAGAAAGAAGTAAAGGCCAAAAGAACTGAATCTCACTCATGATCCTGTTTTCTAAGAACTAGATTATTCTTTTGGACACTCTTGTACATGAATCTTGTATAAATAGATGGTTCAGGAAGAACTCACCACATTCAGAGATGAGTAATAATCAGTAAGGACCAGTGGAAGCTCTATCTCAAGATCCTCCAAAAATGAAGAAAGTAACAGAAGAAAAATATGAGCAAGAAAACATTTGCCATAAATCAGATGAAAATGTCAACTGTATATAATATATTGGATTAAGGGAAAAAACTAATTGAGCAATCACACTTATAAAACAAGAGTATAAAGTTGAGATACGAGAACTCAGGAGAGGTGGTAACATTACAGAAGAGAGTGAAACCTGATATGATTAGCTCCACAAAGTAGATAGATTAAGGAATAAACCCATCTAAAAAAATGAAGTCTGCAATGGAATGATCATGACAGGGAACACAGAAAACACAGTAAGAGATATGGAAGATGGGATTGGGAAAAGCAAGATAAATTAATATAAAGAGAGATAGAAAAATATTAGAAAGAACATGATACAGAGGACAGACAAGGGGATCCAACATACACATAATTGGTGTTCCTAAAGCTGAGACTGAAACTAATCAAATTAAAAAATTTAAGAGACAATTCCATAACTTTCTAAAAATAAGATTTGAATTTATGGACTGAAAGGGAATATAGTGAGTGGCTAGAAAATATTGATATGGTGAGGTCAATAGAAAAACATATAACAGAGAAGGACTAATTTCCTCATTAATCAAGAGCCCCCCCAAATTCAATAGAAGAATAGATAAAGGATGTGATGAGGAGACAGTTTACATAAAGGGAAATAGAAATATCTTTTAAACACATGAAAACTCAACCTCACTCATAATAGGAAAACTCCAAGTTAAGATACTGTTTTTTATCTATCATATAGGCAAGGACTAAAATAGCTGATATTACCATGATGGTGTGGATATAAGAGAAAGAAGAACTCTCAAAAACTCAGCTATGAATTTCACTTCTAATCATCGTCTGATGGAAATACACAAGTAAGAGACCAGGCACGGTGACTCATGCCTGTAATCCCAGCACTTTGGGAGGCCGAGATGGGCAGATCACTTGAGGTGAGGAGTTTGAGACCAGCCTGGCCAACATCACAAAACCCCGTCTCTACTAAAACTGTAAAAATTAGCCAGGTGTGGTGGTGCATGCCTGTAATTTTAGCTACTTGGGAGGCTAAGGCATGAGAATTGCTTGAACCTGGGAGGTGGAAGTTGCAGTGAGCTGAGATCGTGCCACTGCACTCCAGCCTGGGTGACAGTGTGAGACTCTGTCTCAAAAAAAAAAAAAAAAAGAAAAGAAAAAAGAAATATGCAGGTGAGAAATGACATTTGTTCACATTTGTCGTAGCATTGGTGGTAATGGGAAAGAATGGAAATATCTGTAATGGCCATCACAGGGGACTGTTTACATAAATTATTCCAGAGTGTGATAGTGGATAGCATTGAAAAGAATGTGACAGCTCAGGGTACACTGATGTAGAATGATGTCTAAGATTCTTTAGGTGAAATGAGCAAGGTGCAAAAGAGTGGATGATCCGTGACGTCCTTTATGGTTAAAACATGGTATCTTATGATTGCTTGTGTGTAGACTCCTTCTGGTAGGATGATGCACCTGAAACTGCTCAGAGTGGTTGCCCCTAGACAGGAGAGCTGAGTGAGTGGGAGAAGGGCCTACAGGAGACTTATTTTCACTGTTAGATTTTTTGTGCCCTTTGCATTTTATACTCGTTTCTTAACCAAAGGCTGCATAGCTTAGGTATAACCGTAAGCTCTAGAGTCAGCTGTTCGAATTCAAACCCTGACTGGG
The DNA here is from genome assembly GCF_003255815.1 of Theropithecus gelada. Lineage (NCBI taxonomy): Eukaryota > Metazoa > Chordata > Mammalia > Primates > Cercopithecidae > Theropithecus > Theropithecus gelada. The sequence goes on from NC_037672.1 coordinate 6,446,179, forward strand.
CTGTCTACTTGCTGTGTGACCTTGGACAAGTTACTTTTCCTCTGTGGGTCTCAGAGGTGTCAGATGGATGTAACAATGGCGCCTATTTTATAAGTTGTTGAGGATGAACTGAGTCAATTCAAGGGAAAGAATGAGGACAGAACCCGGCACAAAATAAATACAGTTAAATTAGCTATTATAATGACAGCGTGTATAGTTGAACCCAGGGTCTGGAATTGGAGCCCGTATGCTTCTTGGCCCAATGGGGGAGGAAGACTTGGCCACAGAACAGCCACAGCCAGGCAGTAAAGGGCACAGGGAGGGGGCCTTAGCCTGGGACTTCAGGGAAGCTGCCCAGGGGAAGTGATGCTCCTGGGTCTTACAGAATGATGGGAAACCTTGGCGGCACCGTTTCAAGTGGCACCGCTTAGATCTGCAAAACTCTTGACGTCTCACGTAGGTGTAGGGCGGGACTGGAGAAATGGAAACTCATGTCACCACTGGAAATGGATATGAGAGCAAACTTATTTGCAAAGTCATTTGCCAATATCCAGATATGTCCAAGGCCTGCAGCCCCTCTGTTCCCCTTCTAGGTAAATAGCGGGGAAGCCTTCAGCTGTGCATGAAGAGCCATGCAGCAACAGAGCTGACCTTCGAACAACACGGGGTTGGGGGAGCCAACCTCCTGCACAGTGAAAACTCACATATAACTTTTGACTCCCCAAAAACTTCACTAGTAGCCTCCTCTTGATTGGACTTCCAAAAACATGAACAGTTGATAAACACATTTTGTATGTGATATGTATGATATACTGTATTCTAATACATTAAGCTAGAGGAAAGAAAACATCATTAAGAAAATCATAAGGAAGAGGAAATATATTTTCTGTTCATTAGGTGGAAGGGGATCACTGTCATCTTTATCCTTGTCTTCATGTTGAGTAGGCTGAGGAGGAGGAAGAGGAGGGACTGGTCTTGCTGTCTCAGGGCGGCAGAGGCGAAAGAATATCATGTATAAGTGAACCTCACAGCTCAGCTCGTGTTGTTCAAGGGTCAACTACATTCTAAAATCCAAGAGGCTCTGAAAACCTAAAGATTTTTTCTTAACTTATTTGGCAGTGAAACCCAACCTAAATTGATGTGAAACCATTGATAGCCTTTATCTATCCCTGTAGTATGAAGTTTCATATGTTATGTACAGAAATAGAAATGTGTTTGCATGTTGTCCCAGAAGCCCTTGGGGGTGACAGATGTCCTAGGTGACCTGTGCACTATATTACTGTACAGCCCAAACCATCCTCTCTCCTGAAATCCTGGGCACAGCCCCTGGGATTTGGGTGATGACAGTGGAGCTGGTGTGTGTTCAGGGAATTCCAGGTCGTTGAAGGTGCTGGAGTAGAGGGGAGAGGGGGAAACAAAGCAACAGGCACTGGGTCCTGACGGTCCTTGGACACCTACTGAGGATGTGGGGCACAACACTTGTTTCATCCCTGGGGCTCAGAGGTGTCTGCTGAATCAGTGAGGGGCCTTCAGTCCACTGTGAACCCCGGAAGGCAGAGCTGTGGCCTCCTCTGACTTGTCTCTCGGAACGGCCACTTGGGTAGTGGGTGAACATGGCTCAGGAAAGGCAAGGGAGGGTGGGGACAGATAGGAGGCAGAAGCCATTTACTGGGCAAAGACCATAGCCATGGGGATGGGAGAGGGACTGAGTAGCCAGAGAGGTGGTCATCAAAGCCTACCGCTGTTGTCTGAAGGTCTGGGTTCTCCCAAATTCATATATTGAAATTAAGCCTTAAGGTGATGTGTTAGGAGGTGGGGCCTTTGGGAGGTGGTCAGCCATGAAGGTTGAGCCCTCATCAGTGGGATTAGTGGCTTTATAAAGGGGCCCCACGGTGAGAGGATGGCCATCTATGAACTACCAAGAGGCCCTCCCCAGACACCGAAGCTTCCACACCTCGATCTTGGACTTCCCAGCCTCTAGAACTGTGGGATGTAAATGGCTGTTGTTATAGGCCCCCTGAGTCTGTAGTATTCTGTGGGAGCAGTCCCAAATGACTAAGTCCATGGCCCATCCTCCACCCCCTGAGGCCACACCGCTGGGAAGAGTATCAGAGGCAGGGTTGGGGTCTTAGAGGTCCAGGTTCTCTTGTCCAGGCTCCCCAGAGGCAGGCCTCGAGGTGTGGACTAGAGTATAAGTGGTTTATCAAGGAAGTGTACCCAGGAGAGTTCCAAGGACAAGTAGGAGGGGCTCAAGCACAGAGGAGTCAGGGAAGGAGGGGACCGAAACCATGTCCCCTCCACGGCTTTGGACTCAGCCCCTTAGGGACACAGACGTGGCTGGGGATGGGTCACAAAGTAACCAGGGTGACTGCCAGCCTGACCTCTGGGCTCTCCAGAGTTCTGGGGACCACAGTCTCAGCCTGAGCAGTTTTCTCCAAGGAGGGTCCTGGAAGCCTGGGGCCTACCTCTGATTTTGTCCTGAGAGCAGGGCCCCTCCATGGTGTTCTGGAGCCCCTCATACTAGCTTGTGAGGTTGATTGCTTAATTTTCAGTTTGGAGAAGCCAGCGGACATCTTGCTGGTAGTTTGAAATTGGCCAGGGCAGGGGTATTTACACCTTTGGGCATCTGCTTCCTCATCTGTAAAACGGGGTGATCATAGCAACCTACGGACAGTGCTGGGACAGGAAGGATGTGGGCAAGTGGACATGAACTGCTCTGGACAGAGAGTGGCCTTGACAAAAACGTGGGGCTCAACCATTCAGAGCCACCCACCCACAGGGCCGTTGCCCAGGTGCCCCTGGGCGCCTGGCTCCTCATGCTCTGGTCACCCCATCCTCAGGATGGCCCTGACAGGCAGGACTTGCTATACCCTCCTGGAGAGGAAGCTAAAGCCCAGCAAGGTTAAGGTGTAGACACTCATCAAGGGCCACATAGCCGCTGCCATGCAGGTCCTCTCTATTTCAACCCTTTGTTCATTTCCTCCAAAATACTGTATTACAGTTAAAGATTATTTTTTGGATCTGTTTACCTGTTTGGGCTTCGCCTCCCCATTGGTTTATAAGATCTTTAAGAGCAGGGTGCATGTGTGTTTCTTGCTTCCCAAAATATCCCCAGTGGGGGCTGAGTGTGGTGGCTCATGCCTGTAATCCCAGCACTTTGGGAGGCTGAGGTGGGTGGATCACTTGAGGTCAGGGGTTCTAGACCAGCCTGGCCAATGTGATGAAACCTCATCTCTACTAAAAACACAAAAATTAGTCGGGCGTGGTGGCGTGCACCTGTAGTCCCAGCTACTTGGGAGGCTGAGGCAGGAGAATTGCTTGGACCAGGGAGGCAGAGGTTGCAGTGAGCTGAGATTGTGCCACTGCACTCCAGCCTGGGCAACAGAGTGAGACTCCATCTCAAAACAAACAAACAAACAAACAAAAACAAGAAAACCCCCCAAAATATCCCCAGTGGGTAGCACAGGGCCTGACACACAGTAGGGCTGCGTGAATATTTGTTGAAGGAATGAAACAGTGCCTGGGTGAGTGTATTGCAGCCCCTTCCAGGTAGGGCACAGCCAACTGGGAGCCAGCCTGACAGACGTGAGCACTGTGGCCCTGGGATGCGATGACAACCCCTTCTCACTGGGGCGTACCCTGGATTAGGGGTGGTGCATGTAGAGTATATGGCATGCTGCTGGCGCTTAGCAGGTGCTCTGTGAAGGCTAGTTGTTGTTACTTAAAAACTCTAGTCAAGTAGGCCTGACATATATCGAGGTCCTACTGTGTTATTGTTATGGGCTGAATTATGTCCCCTCCAAAATTCACATGTTGAAGTCCTAACCCCCAGCACCTCAGAATGTGACTGTATTTTGAGACAGGGTTTTCACCGAGGTACCTAAGGTTAAATTGGGTCATTAAGGTGGGCCCTGATCCAATATGACTGTGTCCTTATAAGAAGAGGAGATTAGGACAGAGACACACACAGAAGGACAAAGAAGACTGTGTGTTCCTTGGGTGAAGACACAAGGAGAAGACAGCCATCTGCAAACCATGAGAGAGGCCTCAGAAGAAACCAACCTGCTGAAACCTTGATCTTGGACTTCCAGCTCCAGAACTGTGAGGAAATAGATTTCTTTTGTTTAAGTGGCACAGTCTGGGGCACTTTGTTATGGTGGCCCTAGAAATGAAGAGTTTCCAAATGTAATTCTTCAGGCTCTCTCTAGCAGCAAAGTATTTCCCCCACATAAAAAAATGAAGATGCTGAGGCTCAGAGAGGTGAACTCATTTGTCAGGGTCACAGGGCTTGTTGGCGGGTGTTGGCACTGATATTGGAACCCTGATCCAGTAGTGTTCCTCCAGAGACGGTGCAGGCCCCGCCGCCTGCCTTGGTCTCAAGCAAGTGGCAGCCAAGCCCAGAGGCACTTGTCTCCATTTCAGTGCCCTGCTATTGGCTGGTTAGAAAGTCAATATTTTATGGAGCCTCATCCACCTCCCAAGTCTGGGGTCTCAATTCCCCCTTTTGGTGTGTGCCTCTGAAGAGTGGTTGAGTATTTGTGAAAAACAAAGGTTTGACTACTCAAGACTCTGGTTTTTTTTCCTAAAAAAGTTGCACCAATGTGCCATCCGGCTGCAGCGTCTCAGGGGCATGACTCGGTTTTTGCAACAGGGAGTAGCTCTTCTTGAAACATTATGGGATTTCTTTCCCAAATTGACTTCACTGACATTCTGCTCAGCCATACAAAGCATTTTGTTATCGGGAGGTAGAGTAAGATGACAACCCTATTATTGAAGGTATGCAGACCTGGGCTATTCACAAAGCCCTTTTTACATCCTGTTTCATTCTGTGCTTAGGGTAACTGTGAAGTGGGTGGGCAGGAACGGGGTCAGCCCCCCAGGGAGGCTGGCCTCTGAGTGCCAGTGCAGGTGGCTCCCCCTCGGCAGTCCTATGCCACGCGCCCTCTCCTTTTCATTCTCAGCCCCCTCGCGTCTGGAGGCGCCTCGCTGGTTTACCGTCCCGTGGTCCCTCTGCCCGTGAGCATTCCAGCAAGGTCTGTGGGCTTCGTTTTCACGGCCGCCATTTTGGCTGCCAGCAGAGGGCCTGGTGCAAAGCGGGTCACACTGAGTATCTAGAGCTGTACTTCCGGGTAGTCCACAAACACTTATCAAACACTTAGGTGTCACTTGGGGTGTTCTGAATTGCAAAAATGAGGACAAACTATCACTCCATCTGGGGCTTGCAGATTCAGCAAGCCTGGAAGAACCAGGTTTTTAAAATGGCAGCCTGGGAATCCCAAAAGTAGAAAACACAGGCTTGTCTTTGGCCGGTCGGGCCAGCTGCTGACTCCCGCAGCCTTCAGGGCCCGGCCAGTGTGACCATGATTAAATACACAGCCATGATCCCTTTGTGGCGTTGGAGCCTGGGTCCAGGTGGGAGCATCTGATTGGCCCCCACTGGTCATGTGCTAACCAGGAAGTGGTGTGTGATAGGCTGAGCCTAGGTCTTATACCTACATGTGTTTTGGGGGGAACAGAGAGAAAGGTGTGGCCCCTCCGCTTCTGTGGAGCACACCTGATGAGGGGACATCCCAAATAGGAAGGAGGGTGCACACAAAGCACCTCTTTCTCCATGAAGCCCTCCTCAGGCACATCGAGAAGAACCAGCTCCCCAGGCTCTTGGCCGCTGCCCTTCTGAGGCCTGCCTGGTGGGTGGCCTAGGAGGAGACTTGCTAAGCATCTGATGGGACATCATCTACCACATCCCATCAGTAACATCCAACAAGTATTGAGTGAGCACCTATGTGTTCCAGCACTGACCTGGGCCCTGGCATGTCCCAGCTGTCATTCCATGTCAAATATTTATCTGTGTCGTCATCGTTGAGGTCTGGTTTCCAACCATGGCTCCATTGTCTCATGTTTAACCAGTCCTCTTATTGGGCATCAGCTTTTCCATTTTTGTTCTGCGGGTGGTTGTTGAGTTAGTTGGAGGACCAAACCTATAATTTCCTGGATGACAGTTTGTGTCCCCACAGATAGAGCTTAACCAACAGTGGTTCCCTTTTCAGACCTCAGCAGGTGGGAACCAGAGGTGAGCATACAGAAAGGGTGAAGGGGTGCCTCTGGGCTCCCAAGGCAGGGCCATGGCTTGGGGAGCTGCCTCCGGAGCCATGCAAAGGGTGTGGCAGACACTTTGCAGAAAAAGTACATCTGTCCCTGGGACGAGAGACCACACATGGAGCCCCAAGTCCCTGGACTTGTGAGACCCTGGCTGCCTGCTGTTGATAGAATGGGACAGGTGTGGGGCATGCTTTTGATTCATGTACGGTGAATGATCTTATTCTACCTTTATCATTGGTGGCACATTCTGATGGAAGGAGACATTGGCAGTGGGACTGGGCAAGAAACAAGTCATTTGTCATGGCTGTGTGCCAGCCTCCTGTCATTGTGCAGCCTGTCCTTGGGAAGTCTTGCTCACCTGTCTTGTGGAGTAGTTGTGTGTGTGTGTGTGTGTGTGTGTGTGTGAAAGAGAGAGAGAGACATGTACACATATGCACACACACACACACACACACACAGAAGTGTCTGAACCTCTGAGAATATAGTTCTCCAGAGGATGCAGAAAAATTGGGGATTCCAGACTGTAGTGGGTTTAAATGTGTCCCTCTCTCAGGAATAATGTCCACTCAGAACCTCAGAATGTGACCTTATTTGGAAATAGGGTTCTTGTGTATGTCACTAGTTAAGATGAGGTCATATTGGATTAGAGTGGGCCTTAAGTCCAATGACTGGTGTCCTTCTAAGGAGAGGATACACAGAGACACAGGGAGAAGAAGGCCGTGTGATGACAGAGGCAGAGATTGGGGTGATTTATCTACACACCAGAAGCCAGGAGGGAGTCAGGGAGCCGCTCCTCCGGTAGAGCTTCCAGAGCGAGCCAGGCCTGCCCACGCCGTGATGTCACACTCCTGGCCTCCAGAACCAGGAGAGATAAAGTTCGATGGTTTTCCAGCTGTCTGTGTGTAGTAATGTGTTACAGCAGCCACAGGACACTGATACACAGACCCATCCCAGGCCCTCACTTTCAGTCCCTGATACTCCTCTTCTGCAAAATGAGGTGTGGGCTCAGAGCAAGTTCGATTTTCTGCGAAGGGCCTGATAGTAGATATTTTAGACTTTGCAGTCTGTGTAAATCTCTGTTGCATATTTTTCTCTTCTTTTCTTTTTTTTTTTTAGACAGAGTCTCACTCTGTGGCCTAGGAGTGCAGTGGCAGTGGCGCCATCTCAGCTCACTGCAACCGCCACCTCCCAGGTTCAAGCGATTCTCCTGCCTTAGCCTCCTGAGTAGCTGGGATTACAGGCACATGCCACCACGCTCGGCTAATTTTTGTGTGTGTGGTTTTAGTAGAGATGGCATTTCTCCATGTTGGCCAGGCTGGTCTGGAACTCCGTACCTCAGGTGATCCGCCCGCCTCAGCCTCCCAAAGTGCTGGGATCTGTTGCATATTTTTCTTTGTTTTGTTGTCATTTGTTTGTTGTTTGTTTCACAACCCTTTAGAAATGCAGAAAACATTCTTAGCTCTCCGGCTGGATGTCATTGATTTTGCCCTTAAGGAGCCCTCGCGGCATACGAAGCTGAGTGGGCACAGTTTCCTCCCCTGTCAGCGGCAATAATGATGGTTTCCCTGAGGGAGGACCCAGGGGAAGCGCTGGGCTGCCGTCTGCCTCCTGTCTCTGTGCCCAGGCCTGCTGTCTGCTTCACACTTTACTCCCCAGAACCAGGCACAGCACTTAGTACAGGGCAGGCCGAGCTCGGGGGAGATCTGCTTGAAGAATGGGGAACACTTCCAGAAGCCTGTCTGACCACCCAGCAGGCGGGAGCAGGTCTTCCTCTGAGACCCGAGTCCTCTGTGCTTCCCTCCATCCTAGCAGTGACTTCCATGGCACGCCATTGTCCCTTTGGGAGCACAGGACTCTGGCTGAGTCATCTCTGAAGTGAGGTGAACCCAGCACAGGGACTGATGGCTCGGGGGGAGCAGCTCGGCCTGTGTGGGGGTTGTTGAGGGTGCCCAGGCCCAGGGGCGATTTGACCCTACCCTACCCTAGCGTAGCCAGAATGCTGGGGCTGAGGTTCACCCGGGAGATGCAGGAGTTTAGAGGAGAATGATTTTTAAGCACGCTAGTGGGTGACAGGAGCATGGAGTTGGAGCTAGACCCAGACTTGAATTCCAGCTTTGCTGCATGGCAGCGGCTGTGTGGCCCTTGATGAGTGTCTTAACCTTGCTGGGCTTTAGCTTCCTCTCCAGGAGGGTATAGCAAGTCCTGCCTGTCAGGGCCATCCTGAGGATGGGGTGACCAGAGCATGAGGAGCCAGGCGCCCAGGGGCACCTGGGCAATGGCCCTGTGGGTGGGTGGCTCTGAATGGTTGAGCCCCACGTTTTTGTCAAGGCCACTCTCTGTCCAGAGCAGTTCATGTCCACTTGCCCACATCCTTCCTGTCCCAGCACTGTCCGTAGGTTGCTATGATCACCCCGTTTTACAGATGCCCAAAGAAGCAAGTGACTTCCCAAGGCGGCAAGGCAAGGTGAGGGGCAGAACGAGGACCCCAGCCCGCTTCTCTCCACCCCCTCGTTCCCTTTCCAGAGCCCCTGCCCGCTGGAGGCATTGTCCCAGTGGTGGAGGGTCAGGCCACATCTGCCAGAGCTAAGGGGAGCCTCCGTCATCTCAAATCGTTGGGTCAAATGACAGAAATCTGCTGGGATGCTGCCGTTTGAGGCTTGGTGACTTCGCTGAGCCTTTCCTGCTGGCTGCTCTGGGTGTCCGGAATGAGCTGTGAACGAGGGCTGTCCTCTGAGCGACCATACCCCCCATGCAGCCGAGGTTCCCCTCTGCCTAGCTCAGTGCGGGTTCTGAGAAAGCCTGCCTGCCCTCACTGGAGGCACCTCGGACTCACTGCTGCAAGGCTGTGGCCATGGACTGGGGTCCCCGGGGGGTGCCTGAAAGCCTCAGCAGGAGAACATGTTTATCTAGAAGCCTGGGCAACGCCCAGAGGGACCTGGCATGGGTGTGCCAGGCAGACTGGGCCTGGAAACATGCCCCGTGGTGTTGTCTTTGGGATCCTGGGAACTTGAGGCTTGTTCTCAGCGTGCAGGGCAGGGGCTGGCTACCACCCAGCGGGGGCAAACTTAGGTCATGAAGAGGGAGGCAGGACCCCCAGAAAAGGTGGTTCTTCTCATTGGAAGATTCCCAAGGCCTGGGTAGCAGACAGTGAAACGGGGGTAATGGTCACGTCCTTAATTCATGTAACCCCGAGGTAGGTCCCTGTGAAAATCCCGTGCACAGGGCCTGCTGATGGCTATGCTTGTTTTCTCAGAAGCAGCATTACCACCTGGACCCTTCCTTGTTCTCTTACTCCCTCCCGCTCTGTGGGGTCTGCAAGGGGGTCTGGTAAATGGCATCCCCCTCCCCGCCCAGGAGCTGGACCCATGGAGCAGAAGCCAAACGGGGCAGCAAACAGAGACACGGAACCTCACTGCCACTGCCCAGCTGCCAGTGCTGCAGGACCTGGCTTAAGTGCAGGGGCCCGGTGGGCTTCCCCAGTGCTGGACCCCAGCAGGCAGGCGTGGAGGGAGCAGGGGAGCGTGGAGCAGAGTACAGTGTCCCCTGGCTGTTCTCCCCCAGGAGGAGGGGAGAGGCGGGGCTGGACTCTTTCCCATCTCCCTCCCCAGTACTCCAGAGTCAGCCACTCTCCCTCCAATGCAGGTGGGGAGAGAGGCCAGGAGCCTTCCCCTGGGGCACACACAGGGGGCCCAGCAGGCTTGGAAGAAGTGTCTCCCTCCTCCCCCAGCCCTGCCAGATGGTCCCAGCCCTCCTGCAGGGTTCCCGAAGTGGAAGGATCTGGACTCAGAGCCCAGTGCTGCTGCTTGGCGTCTGTGGTCTCGGGGTAGAGGGCATGTTGGCAGCTCATGCCTGGCCAGCGCATCAGGGTGGCTGCAGCAGAGGATGGGGGAGGGGAGCAGGGACAAGAGGAGCCTGCAGGCCACTGGGTGCAGCCAGGAATCCTGCTTCACCCCGGGGGCCACAGCTGCTTTCTGTTGGGAAAACTCCTGCTGGAGGGATGGGGTGGGCAGTGCTGGAGACCCTGGTGGCGAGTGCTGAGCTGGGGCAGAGGTGAGGATCAGGAGGAGCTAGGAGGGACATCCGCAGGTTGTGCTGAAATGCCTCTGAGCATTTTCATGGGATGGTGGAAAGAGGCTTTGAGTCAGACCTGGGTTTGAATCCTGGCTCCTACTCTCGGTGGTGGTGTGACTTTATGTGACCTTTCTGAACCTCAGTTTTCTCTGTTGTAAAATGGGGAAAATCGCCCATCGTGGGGGTAGTTGTGTGCACCTGAGGAAGCCACCCCAGGGCTGGGCACACGGGTAGCCGATTGTCATATCCTTGTCACGGAAGATGAGGGAGGGAGGACCGTTGAGCTCACTCCGGCTTTCCAGTTAGGCTGGTGGGCGAAGGTGGTAGAGGAGTAGGTTGCCTTTGGAAAATGGCAGGCTTAGTCTTAGACATGTTGTATTTAAATTGCTGGTGAGAAATCCAGATAGAAAGACCCAGGGTGACAGCAGGGACTGCTAGGAACTTGGGATAAAAAATTGGTACTGGGGTCCTGGTCACTGATCCTGTGGATAAAGGAGTTGGGGTGCTCTGTTTGGGCCCAGCTGGCAGAATTGGACCAGCTGAGGGAAACTCCCAGGAGGAAAATTTAGAAGAAGAATGCTTTCACCATCAGAGCTATCTTAATAGCTGTGTAATGTGGTAGTGAGCTCCCCATCATAGGAGGTATGTTAGTCTTGGCTGGAGGACTACCTGGAAGTCTGTTGTAGAAGGATTCAGACACCAGAGAGGGTTGGACTGGATGACTTTCAGTTCCCTTCCTGGGTGACCACAGCTCTTCAAAGCCCCTCACTGCTGCCCGCTTCTGCAGGATTCAGGCTTGAATGTCAGAAGTCTGCTGGAATGCTGCCGATTGAGGCACGGTGACTTGGCCAAGCCTTTCCTGGTGGCTGCTCCGGTGTCTGGAATGAGCTGTGGGTGAGGGCCGTCCTCTGAGTGACAGTGCCCCCCTCGCAGCTGAGGTTCCCCTCGGCCTGGATCAGCGTGGGTTCTGAGAAAGATTGCTTACCCTGACTGGAGGCACCTGGAGGTGGTTTTCAAAGTGTCGCTGTCACGGTGACCCAGACATGCTTGAGCCCCAGGCTGGGAAAGCTTTTCTTTTTCTTTGCTTTAAAAAAGCAGAAACAGTGAAGCAAGCATACATTTGCCTTTGAAATAAGAGGCTGAACGTCTGCCAAATGCAAATGGGTTGAAGCGGCTGGCGGTCTGACCTTGGGATGTGCCATTGGTAGTTTCAGAGGGGCTCTGAGCCCCCAGGCCAGCTGTAATGGTGGACACGCTGGCGCTGGCCGGTTTGATCCCTTTGAAAGCCCCCCTGATATTCACCTCCAAGAGAGAAGGCCCTGGCAGGTCCTCCAGCATGTGGAAGAGGCGCACACACTGTGAGGCAGCAGCTCTGTGGGAGGATGGGGCCTTTTGTCCACTGTCCTGGCATTCCATGGCCCTGTGCCCCCAGATACCGGCACTTGTTCCTGACACCATCCCTTCCTGTCGTGTGAGCAAGATGCTCTCCTGTGGACCCTGGGTTCCTATGATCACTGGGAGGGTGACCCTGAGTTCACAGAGAAAGGGGAGCAGGCTGTTCAGGAAAACTAAGCACATGTGGCGAGCATCCACAGGCGGCCAGGGACGGAGGGCTTTTCATCCGGGCTTTCAGATGAGGCCCCTGAAGCTCAGAGGGGTTAGGCAACTGGCCTGAGGTTGCACAGCTAGGAGGGAGTGATGGCGTAGTGATTCCCATTGGGCTCTCCCACCCCCTGTTCCTCCCTCCACCCAGCCCAGGGCCTTGTGGGTGCATTAGGAGCCCAACAAGAGTTCCCCTCCCTTCCCCCTTGCTTCTCTGAGCCTCAGTTTCCCCATCCATATACCAGTAGGAACCTCCTGCCCATCTCGTAGGGCTCGTTGACATGGTGAAATGAGATCCAGATACTGGCTGTCTGTGTAAACTATAAAGTGCTGTCCTGAGTGACTAGTTGATGTTGGGGCCTGAAGCTATCCTTGAGGCTAAAAGAGACTGCTGCTTGCCTGGTGCTCCTTCCGCCAGCCTCCTGCTTTCTGCCTGACTTCCCTCATCCCAGCGACGAACCCTGGAGCTGCCTGCAAATGGGAAAGCTCTTTTGTTAGTTTCCACGGAATGCCCACTGTGCCCATGATCAGAGAGTTTGCGAGCCTAGCTCCGGTCCATGGAACTGGTTCTTCTCGTACATGTAGGAAGTAATGCAGGGTGCTGCCGAATCACTCCACTGCCTGCCTGGCCTCCGAGGAACTTACCAGCTCATGCCAGTTCTAGCTCCAGCCAGTTCTAGCTCCAGCCGGTTCTAGCTCCAGCCGGTTCTAGCTCCAGCCGGTTCTAGCTCCAGCTGGTTCTAGCTCCAGCCAGGAGGAGGAAAAAGGCATACTAGGCCATATTTTATTTCTTTCAATGTTTGTTTACCTGTACACACACACACACACACACACACACACACACACACAGGCAAAACTTATATTACTGTCCAGTGCAGAGCCACATAGATCTGGTTTTGGCCATTGACTGGCAACATGGCAGTGGCCAACTGCAGAGCCACCAGGGAGCAGCCTAATTCTGATGAGTATAACAAAGACGCTGATGGGAAGGAGAGACATGGGTGAGCAGGGACTATGGGGGATCGTGATGGTTGGGAGGGTCCCCGTCGTGGAGCTGGCCAGCCCTGAGTGGGAGCCCCAGCACAGTCCCCTGCTAGCTGTGGCCTCTGGCCAGTCTCCACTTCTCAGAGTCTCAGTGACCCCAGCTGCCACCACCAGGATTGTTGGGGTGTCAGAATGAAAATGGGGGTCATCCCTGGCCCTCAGGGGATATGTGAGCTTTCCCCTCATCAGGAACGGAACAGGTGTGTGCTGCTGTGCAGGCTGAGAGGCGGCAGGAAGTTCTCTCCTGGCAGGGTCGGGTCTTGCTCTGATGACTGCACCAGGACAAACATCCCCAGCCTCTGGGATGCGCACCCACCAGCATCTGCCTGGCAGATTTAACTACCAGCTGAGATGGGCTGTGTTGGGCTCACTAAGTGTGCTCCATAAGTGATGAAATTGGGCAAGTTCTCACCTCTGGAGGCTCTGACCCTGAGTAGCTTTGACCCTGAGTATCTGAAGGAACAGGCAGTTCAGCCTCTGCTTATGACCTGTGTGTGCACACATGCATGAGTGTGGAAGTGTGTCAGTGTGTATTGTGTGAATGTGCATGCAGGTAAGTGGGCATGCCTGGGTGTAAGCACATGGCAATGTGTGTGCGAGTACATGACTGTGTGTTAGTGTGTATGTACAACTGTGTGTGCACATATATGTCCGAGCACATTGGCATGTGTGTGAATGTGAGTGTGAGATTGTGTGCTTGCATGACTGTGCATGCTCACTCTGTTTAGTCTTAGGGGAAATAGCAGGCAATCTGTAAGAAAATGACTGCGTAAGTTTCATGGGTGGAGGCTTATGATACTGTTAGAGTCTGTCTTAGTCTGTTGGTGCTGCCATAACAAAGATACCATAGCCTGGGTGGTTCATAAACAACAGAAACATTTCTAACAGTTCTAGAGCTAGGAAGTCCAAGATGAAGGTGCCAGCAGGTTCAGTGTCTGTTGAAGGCCCTCTTCCTGGTTCACAGGTGGCGACTTCCTGTTGTATCCTCACGTGGGGGAAGGGGCAAGAGAGCTCTCATGGGCCCTTCTTCTAAGGGCACTAATCGCATTCATGGGGGCTCCACCCTCATGACCCCATCACCTCCCAAAGGCCCCACCTCCTAACACCATCATCTTGGGGTTAGGGTTTCCACATATGAATTTGAGGGGACACAGCCATTCCATCTGTGACCATCCTCAATCAGCCTTCTCTCCGCAGGGCTGCAAAGGAGGGTGCTGCCAGATTCATAAGAGAAGACACATTGTAACATCCATGGCACACAGGCACTAGGTTGGGAGCCATTTCGAAACAGCACTCAGATCGGGTTTCAAACCCCAACTGTGCCCTTCAGGAGCTGTGTGACTTGGGTGTTCCTTCATTTCTTATTCAAGCACACAGCTGGCATCTACGTGCCTGCTGTGTGTTGGGAAGATAGAAACAGAGGGGTGAGCCCCTGTGATATTAGGTAGGCAGCTTTCCCTCCCAGGGCCTCATTTTTCTCACTGGTGAAATGAGGGCAGGGGCTCCTCCACTGGAGTTACTTTGTGGGGTCAGTAAGGTGAACAGTTACAGTCTCTTGCACAGCCCCTGAATGTGGTTTAGAAGTCAGTGCTCTGTTCCATCCCTTCAGCTTCCTCTTCCCTGGTTTTGACTGGCAAATAGTCATCACCTTCTGAAGTCATTAAGAGAATGTCTTTTGAAACTATTATGATGCCATTAAAACTGACTTTTGACCCAGTGTCTTTTAAACAAGCTGACCATTCAGTGAGGATTTGCCAGGCTCCTGTGTGATCCATCCTTTTGGGGCCAGGGCCTGTGGGGGCCAGAGCCGGACATGATGGAACTAGCTCTGAGGAGCTCATGTTCAGGTGGGATCAGTCTTCTGGAATGACAGTTCTAAGCACCTTCCAACTATTAACTCGTTTAATCGTTAATTATTGCCATTTCCTAGATGATGCACCGGGGATGTTAAGTAGCCAAGGAACATGGCAGGGCCACTGGGATAGAGGGCTGTTAGAAAAGTCAGGGTGGAGTACAGACACAAATTAGAGAATTTAAGAGGCACCAACAAGAGTATGGGCAGTTTAGGGAGAAATGGAATTAGCATGGAGCAGGGGCTTACTAGGGAGGAATGATGGGAGGAGGCACCTCCTTCCTGCTGCTCCTGCTGCGTGCCAGCCTGGGCTGGGAGCGTCATGCCATCAGCACCAGTATTTACTCCAGCCCTGTGAGGCTGGCAGCAGGGTCCCCCTAGCGGGGCTGAAAGGTGCAGTGGTGAGGAGGAGGATGGTGGGGGCTGGAGTCCTGGCCCCACTACTTCCTGGCTGTGTGACCGTGGGCATGTTACTTACTCTCTCTGGCCCTCCATTTATTCATCATTAAAATGGGATTAGGGGCCAGGTACTGGTGGCTCACACCTGTAACCCAAGCACTTTGGGAGGCCGAGGTGGGTAGGTCACTTGAGCTCAGGAGTTCAAGACCAGCCTGGGGAACATGGCGAAACTCCGTCTCTACAAAAAATACAAAAATTAGCCAGGCGTAGTGGCATGCGCCTGTAGTCCCAGCTACTTGGAGGGGCTGAGGTGGGAGGATTGCTGGAACCTGGGAGGGTCGAGGCTGCAGTGAGCGGAGACCGTACCACTGCACTCCATCCTGGGTGACAGAGTGAGACTCTGTCTCTAAATAAATGAATAAAATGGGGGGAATGGTAGTCCCTACTCCATAGGGCTGTTGTGAGGATCTAGTGAGGTCAACGTTCATGAAGGACTTTGGTGCTGAGCACATGTTTCTGAGAAAGGGTGACCTGGTCAGGCTCACTGGGGTGGTAAGTGGCAGAGCTGGGCTTCTCCATGTCTCCACTGTGATATTAGGCAGGTGTACGCAGTTGCTTCACGTCCAACCACACCCCCTCACACGCGTGCAGACCAGCCAGTGTGGCATACCACGCACATTTCTGCTGCACCTTTCCCCACACAGTACCTACCGCCTGGCGTGCCTCTCTGCCCATCTCCATCTTTTTGATACTCTGCTTTCCACCTAAATCCGAACTGAAATCCCAGACCTCACTAGCTAATGGGTACACAGGGTCACTGCTCTGCTACTGCTGGAGCTGCTTCTAGTGCACGCCCCAGTTACTCGCTCATGGCTGCTACCCCCCGGTCAGGGTTCGAGAGTCCCTTTTGTCCATGATGGGTGACGAGGGCATACCCGGAACGGAGGGCTAATTAAATCACACGCTGAGGTTTGTAGAACACGGGACGCTTCATTAGGCTCTGTGCGAACGAGCGTGCCCAGCCTGCTCCCAGTACCCCAGCAGACTCGAGCCTGGTATAATCACAGCTCACACTCAGCTTCATCAGCTCGCTGAGGCCGTGGGGATGGCTCCCACCTTTGCGCTCTAAAAAGAGTGGGCGTGAGGCCTGGGAGCCTCCTTCTGAGCCTGGGTGTCTGCCCTGAGCCAGCCTGCCCAGTGGTGTGGAGCTGGAGCCCCCTCTGCTTAAGTAAAGGCCTCTGAGGGACACATGTCATGCAGATGGTGACACCAGACTGGCCCGCTTTAAACTCTACTTGCTGAGAGCAGATTTTCCCGAACCCTGAAAGCAGGGAAGGCTTCAGTTGGAGGCGAAAATGGAACTTTCATCCACCAGATGTTAGATAAGATAGGAAGGGTGTTCCAGGCAGAGGGCAAAGTCTGGGCAAAGGCTTGGAGGATAAAAGAGGACTGCGTGTTTGGGGAGCGGGGTGTGTTCCCTGGGGCCAGAGACCTGAGTTCTCCTCTTAGCTCTATCCCCAGCTCCACCCATGACTTGGGGTGAGTCCTGAACCCCGACCAACCTCAGTGTCCCCAGGGCTGGGATATGGGGGGTGGCAGCCTCTGGTCTGTGGTCACAGGGAGTCTCGGCTGTGGTGCTTCTGTGCCTCCCTCTCGCTACTCTTTGGCCAGTGACGGTAGCACTTTACTCTCCTGCAGCGAGACCTGTCCCCAGTGCCTGCCTCCTCCAGTCCTCTTCCTCACAGGCTGGCTGCTCTGGGCACATCTCAGGTCAGCCCCAAAAGGTGGGCTGAGCTGTTATTTGGGGCGTGGGGCTCTCAGTCCCTCCGTTCCACGCTAGTGGGCCTGGGGCCTGGCATCACTGGCCTGTCTTCCAGGAAACTCACTGACACCATCCTGAATGGGTCTTATTTTCTCTCTGGCCTGGGAGTCAGCTGCACTCTCACAAGTCCTAGACCAAGGTGACATTGTTTCATTTTTGTCTTTCTCCTTTGCTTTATGGTATATTTTTAAGCATAAAATGTATTTATTTTTAAAATAAAAGTTCGTTATAAAATGATGCCTTGATTACCTTCCTGCAATATAGCAATTATTTGGTCGTATAGTTCCTGTTCTCTGTATTTTGTGTAATAAAATGGACCCAATGGGTGCTGCACAATGCTGGGTGCCACAGGGAACACACACTGCTATTTTCTCCCGGATTTAAAAAAATTTAATTCCAGTATGGTCCTTTTATATGTGCTTTCACTCTAGCTGTTTGCCTACATCTCCACAGTTTTAATTGTCCGGGGTGGTGAATAAAATGCAACACTTGGCATCTTTTAATGTTTAAAAAAATCAACAAGTATTTTATTTAAAATAAAAGGTGAATATTTGTAATCCCAAAAAAAGCCACAGGATCCTTGAGAGGCCCTCGAGACAGTGACACCCCTGACCAGCTCCAGTCCCCTGTCCACTCCCCAGGCTCCATTCTCTGTACCCACTGCCTCTGCATCCTCCGCCCTTGGAGTTTCTCAGGGTGGCCCGCAGATCACCTGTGGCCCAAGTGCTCAGGGGCTTGTTTAAAATTCAGATTCCCAGGCCCCGCCCAGGCTTGCAGGAGCCAGGGTCAAGAAATCCAAATACTAATTAAGCACGCTGTAATTGCCCTGCAGCTGAGGTCTGAAACCACTCGCCTGCTCTGGATTGTCTGTGCTCCGGGGTGGCCTCAGTTTATACCATCCTACCTCCCCAATGAATCCTTACTGCTCACTGTGGCCCAGGTTCTCACGCATCCTGGGAGAGAAAGATGATTGGCTCAGTTCTCTGGGCGGCCTGGTGATTGGCTGCCTCTAGGAGGGTGTGGCTACTTCTTGATCCAATCAGTGGAGGGCAGCATGGGAGTGTGCTCATGCAGTGAAGAACCTGTACTGGGGGCAGTTAGGCACCAGGGAAGGGGAGGAGGAGAAACCAGTTCTACTGTCTGTATCAGCTCATCTAACATTTGGCCCCTTGTGGGGGTTTTTGCATCCTTTTGGGGGTCTGGGTCTCTTTTGGCACTTTAATTTCTTGTTAACCAACCCAAGAGCACATACAACTTAATTTTTAAATTCCCAATAATTTCCAGCATCCTCTAAGTTAGTGCTGAGCAATAGAAATGTAACGGAAGCTATATGTGTAATTTTAAAACTTCTGATAGCCACATTATCCAAGTAAAAAGAAACAGGTGAAAGTAATTGTAATAATTTATATATCCAAAATGGTATAAACTGTAATCAATCTAAAAGTAATTGAGACATTTTATATTCATTTTTCATATTAAATCTTTAAAATTCGGTGTGTTTTATGCTTATCATCCATCCCAGCTCAGACTATACACATTTCAAGGGCTCATTAGCCACCCATGGCTGGTGGTCCCTGTACTGGATGGTGCAGCACTAAATGATGGCTTTACTTGGTATCCTTGGGGAAGTACATATTTTTGAACCCATTTTGCCCACTTTTGAATAGTTTAAGAACTTCCCAGTCCATTTGTCTAAGGGTATTTGACTTCTAAATGTTGCGTTTCTTGGCTGGACTCAGTGGCTCACATCTGTAATCCCAGCACTTTGGCAGGCGGATCACTTGAGGTCAGGAGTTTAAGACCAGCCTGACCAACATGGTGAAACCCCATCTCTACTAAAAATACAAAAAAAATAATTAACCTGGTGTGGTGGTGGGTGCCTGTTGTCCCAGCTACTTGGGAGACTGAGGCAGGAGAATCGCTTGAACCAGGAAGGTGAGTTTGCAGTGAATTGGGATTGTGCCACTGCACTCCAGCCTGGGCAGCAGAGTGAGACTCTGTCTCAAAAACAAAACAAAACAAAACAAAACAGTTGAGTTTCTAGCGATAAATGCTCCTAAAATCTGCTGGAGTTTTGCAGGATTAGTCCATTCATCCTGACTTCTTGTGTCCTGTTTTTGCTGGGTCATTGTTGACTTCCACCACTCGCCTCACACTTTTAAGGCCACGTAACACGCCATCAACATTCATCTCTGATTAATGAGCTTGTTAGTTTCTTGCAGTGGCTGCCATAACATATTATCATACATTTGGTTGTTTAAACAGCAGAAACTTATACTATTCCTGTTCTACAGTCCAGAAGTCCAAAATCATGGTGTCCACAGGACTGCATTCCCTCTGTAGCCTGTAGGGGTAGATTCTTCCTTCTCTAGAGGCTGCCAGCATCTCTTGGCTTTATGGCCACATTGCTCTAATTTCTGCTTTGGTTTTTACATCACCTCCTCCTCTTTCCCCTGTGTCTTCTCCTCTGTGTGTCTCTTATAAAGCCACTTGTCCCTGCATTTAGGGCCTACTCAGATAATTCAGGATGATCTTCTCATCTCGAAATCCTTAATTACATCTTCAAAGACCGTTTTTCCAAATAAGGTCACATTCACAAGTTCCAGGGATTAGAATGTGGACATATCTTTTGTTTCTTTATTTTATTTTTTATATTTATTTATTTATTTTGAGAGAGAGTCTTGCCCTGTTGCCCTGGCTGGAGTGCAGTGGCGCGATCTCAGCTCACTGCAGCCTCTGCCTCCCAGGTTCAATGGATTCTCCTGCCTCAGCCTCCCAAGTAGCTGAGATTACAGGCGTGCACCACCATACCTGGCTAATTTTTTTCTTTCTTATTTTTTTGTCTTTTCTTTAGTAGAGGCAGGGTTTTCATCCAACAGATGTTAGACAGAATGTTGCCCAGCCTGGTCTTGAACTCCTGGGCTCAAGCGATCCACCTGTGTTGGCCTCCCAAAGTGCTGGGGTTACAGGCGTGAGCTCCCCACCAGTCAAGAGTGTGTACATATCTTTTGTGGGGCACCATTTAACCCATTGCAGCGAGGTGTCAGTGTTTTAGAAAAACTTTATTTTTCTAAGCTTTGAAATGCATAAAATGATAGTGAGTTATAAAAGACCAGCTTCCCCATGGAAGGTGCTGGTCCACACTGGCTGGGCTTTAGATCCCTTTGGCCAGGACTAGATGGGAGTCAATTTGAAGAAGAAGCACATCAGACACATTCAGGAAGGCAAACCCAAAGATAGCAGAAAGGCAAGAATGTCTCAAATGGTTCAAAAATAAATATGTTAGTTCTTGTAATGTGCTCTGAATAGGGTGAGGCTCAGCACAAGCACTTAATAAATGCTCAATTTAATTGTGGGAATTGTAATTCTCATTATTATATATTTGTGTCCCTACCCTATATCTCTGTGATTAATGAGACTGGTAATAGGTAAGTGAAGGGAAAAAGATCCCCCCCACCCACCACCAGGATACAAAACAAAGAATCGAGCCACATGCCAAATCCATAGGTCACCAAATGGGTTTTGATGACAAAACCTTTCATTCTGGACTCTCCCTGCCCCTCCGCAAAGCCGTTCCCCATAGCCACGCTTGTCTGTGGCTGGCTTTATAGGCCCATCCTTCTTTTATATGATCATCAAGATGGCACTAATTTGGGTTTGCAAATGAGGTTTTCGTGATGTTGTCATGTCAGCATCTGGATTCAAGAGGGGCTGCTTCCCAGACCCTGACCCTCCCCTGTGGCCCAGGAGCAGGCCCAGCCCCTCCCTCCATCTAATCACTCCCCCAGGAACCTGGGGGATTCGCTAATGGGCCCAGAAAGCCGTAAAGAGTAATGAAAGTGCTGTGTGACTGCTCTGCACGGGATTGCCCTTGGGGTCCCTTCCTCATAATTAAATTGGGAATCCTCCTTCTGCCTCTGAGCTGGAAGAGAGGGTTTTATCCTCCCTGTGGTCTGTTCATCCCTTCTCCCCCCCCATTCATTTGTTCAGCACTTATTATCCAGTTATTGTTTATCAAGCCACAGTTGAATGCCTGCTGAGAGCCAGTTTAGGGCACTGAGCTTCCTGTTCTCAACAGGCAGAGGTGGGAGCAGCCAGGCTGCTGTGGGAAGGGCAGAGTGGCCATGGAGCCGCCCTGAGCCAGCTCTGCCGTGTGGGAGGTCTGCGACCTGGGGAACCCGCTCACTTGACTTCCTCATCTGTAAAATGGGAAGACTGATTATAATAGCAGCTACCTTCCAGGGTGGCTGCGAGGATTACAGGGGATGATGGATATAAAGTCCCACACACTGCCAGGCACAGGGTGGTAATAGCAGCCCTCAGTCTCATATCCCACTTATTTTGTGCCCGACACACTTCTGAGCATCTTATGTCTATTCACTCACTTAATCTGCCCAGTAACTCTAGGAAGGAGGTCATGTCCGTGGTTCTTACTTTGCTGATGAGGCAGTTGAGGTAGGCAGAGGTGCGGTGCCTTGCTCAAGATGGCACAGTGGAAGGGCACGGGGCCTGGCGGACCTGACCGCAGTTGGCGCTCCCTTGTCTGCCTCTCAGCACGCATGGAACCCCCTCACCTGCTCTGCCCACTGTGTCTCAGAATCTCCACTGCCATTTGCGGGCGCCCTGAATCCACCTCGCTTTTCCATGCCTCCCCGCCTTTGTGCTTGGTGCAGACCCCTGCTTCCTCATGGGCACCTGCCTCCTTAGAACCCCCCTTGGAGTCCGTTAAATACAGATTCCTAGGCCCCACGCCAGGGTCCCTCCACAACTCAGAATTTCCAGGGACCATGATTTCCTAATGAGCCCCTCCGGTGATTGCTTTCTCAGTAGGCAACTTAAGGCCGTCCCTCCAGACCTTTAGAGTGACAAGCGTGCTACCCGGGTGCTTCACAACTGATATTGTAAGTGTTCAACCAAGGGTAGGAAGTGAACACACTTTGTGTCTGCAAAGTGCTGTGCAGACAAGCGAGGTTAGGAGCAGCTGGCACCCCTCCCCAAGGGTTTCCGTGCCCCTGGTGAGACAGGGTAGGAGCACCTGCAGGTAGCTGCCTTCTTGGCCATGGAAGAACAAGTTCAACAGGGTGCCTGTCTGTGCCTGCCCCTTGCTGGGCGCACGGACCTTGCACTTCAGGGACATCAAGGCACCTTCAGCCGGGCTTTAGGGAACTTGTGTATGGGGGGGGACCTCTAAGGACCTTTCCTGTCCCAAAGAGCTCCCCAGAAGTCTGTTGCAGTGCCCAGCACCCCAGCCTCATGGTTAAGGTAGGCAGTCCCTAGGAGTCCCCTTCCTGGGACACCAACTCTCCTGGTGAGAACAAATGCTGAGCACCTCAGCATGAGATGGGTACAGTCAGGGACACCACAGGCAGGTCAGGTCACAGACAAGGTCACACAGCTAGGTGGTGGTAGGTTGGAGAGAGAGGGCAGTCCCCTGGCTCCCATTCCAGTGCTCTTTTTTCCCGTGACAGTGACGGGTGAAATGGCACAGTGTATCCTTGTCAGGCAGGAGGGGGTTTGTTGTTGTTGTTGTTGTTGCTGTTGTTGTTTTTTTTGAGGCAGAGTTTCCCTCTGTCGCCCAGGCTGGAGTGCAGTGGCGTGGTCTCTGCTCACTGCAACCTCCGCCTCCCGGGTTCAAGCGATTCTCCTGCCTCAGCCTCCTGAGTAGCTGGGATTACAGGTACACACCACCACGCCCAGCTAACTTTTGTATTTTTTGTAGAGACCATGTTGATCACCGTGTTGGCCAGGCTGGTCTTGAACTCCTGACCTCAAATGATCCCCCTGCCTCAGCCTCCCAGGTTGTATTTTTAATCCTCCACAACTAAATACTCATGTCAGTGGAAAGGTTCCAAGCTCTTTAAAGACAGCGTCAGCCAGCGTGCTCCCAGGGGAGGCCAGGGTAGGATTTGGGAAACCTCCATGGGCGTGGGGACCTCTTGCAGCCCGGCCCCTGGAGCACAGCCTCACCCGCCGTTAACAGAGCTGGGATTGAAGTGTGATTTCGGTTTCTTTTTCTTTTTTTCTAATCAAATGAAAACGCTTAGGAGGCGGGAAGTGAGGAGGAAGAGGTCAGGGAGTAATTCTTGTTGCCAAACCAGTTGCTAAGGGGCTCCGCTCCGCTCCCAGCATTTCTGTCTCTGAGGCTCCAACCTCTGAGATGATCAATCCTCCCATTTCAGCCAGATGAGAATTGCTGTGAGCCCTGCCTTTTGTTAATATTTTGCATGAGAGCGACAGCCCAGCCAGCGGCAGTAATCTCCCACCCACGTGGGAAGGCACCCACTGTCCTGCCGTGTGCATAATTGAAATCCTCAGATTGCTCAGTGGTTCTAATTAGCTCAAAGTGGCCCCTTCTGGCCTCAGTGGAAATTACGGCCCTCCTGCCGCCTGGTCTTACTAGCTGGTCCTTGAAGGTGTGAGTGAGCCAAGAGATGTGCAGAGCCTAGCACTCCCTCTGCTGTATCAGTCTTTCTCGATCTTCATGGCTTTGCAGAGGGGGCAGTTGAGGCCTCTAACTGCTGTTGAGGTCCTGCCTCACTCCTCTCTGCCACCACTCTCCACGGGATAGGTGTTCCAGCTGGGCACTTCCATGCCCCTTCCACCTGAATGCCTCCCACTAGCAGTGTCTCTGCTCTTTCTGACCTTTCAGGTTACGCAGTGCCTCCTACTCCAGGAAGTCATCCCTGATCCCCAAGCTGGGCCCTCAGAATCCCCATGTGTCGCTCCATAGCAGCCCTGACCATGCCATATGGTTCTTGTTTACATCTATGACTGCCCCATGAGACTGGGAGCCCCTAGGGGGCAGAAGCCATTCCATGTCCCACCTACTCCTGGCCTAGTGCGGTCGCATAGGACGTGTCTACAGAAATGGAGGGTGCGAGGGTGGGAGGAAGGAAGGAAGAAGGAAAAAGGAGAGGAGAGTAAAGAGGGAGGGTGGGCAGGTAGCATCGTGCCCATTTTGCAGGTGAGAACACTGAGTAGACATAACCGGGAAGTGGCAGGGCCAAGCATACCCTTGCCAGCTCATTATACCTTCCCTTCAGCCTAGCACAACTGCTGTTTGATTTGGGAAAACGGGGCAGCTTGTATGAAGAGCCACAGGCAAAGTGGAAAGTGCTGAGGGCTGGAAGTCGGACAGGTGTGGATGCAAAGCCAACCTGCGTACCTGTGGGTACCACTTACCTGCTCCGTGACCCTGGGCAGAGCACCTTTGCCTTCGAACCTTGGCTTTCCTGCCTGTAACGTGAAGATCACTGTCGTCCGGGTGGATTTGAGGAGATGAACAGCAACAGCACATGCTCGTCCCAAACAGTATTCCTCTTATCCTCACTGCAGCCCCAGAAGGTAGTTGATCCTTGCCCCATCGTTAACCTCAATGCGCAGATGAGGATGCCAAGACACAGAGAGGTTGAGCAACTGGCCCAAAGTCACGCAGTGCGTGAGTGACAGAGCCAGGATTTGAGCATGGATGCTTGGCTGTGATATCAGTGCCACTGACTCCACTCTGTTGTGTGAGGTATGAAGGCATCCAGTGCAGTGTCTGGCATCGGCAGGTAGCTTCCATGGTAGATACCCACCGTCCCCCACCAGGTTCTGCCCTTTGAGCAGCAGGAAGATAAACAGTGCTGTTCTCCAGTGTCACTTGTGACTTTCCTCTGTGAGTTCATCGTCAGGGTGCTCCTGAGCTCAGCTGTGGCCACCACTCATTGATGTGGTCCCTGGAGCCACTTGGACAAAATTACAATGACAGAGGGCTCTCAGGCTCATGGGATCACACAGAGGAGGGTAGAGCTCAGAGGGCTATCTCAGACTGGGATGCTTCAGAGGTTAGGTCTTGGTGCTGTGTTTGGCTCCCAGCTGCTCTTTCAGGCCTTGGTCTTGCCCATGCCCTTGGTCTCTGGAAGACTGAATAGCTGCATCTTCTTCATCTGGAAAGTCTCTGGGATGAGTGACTCTAGAATCTCGGATGTTGCCATCATAGCCCATGTCCATAACAACTTACCGTGCAAGCATGTACAGTAATATTGAAAATAAATGTAGAAGTGAAGGAGACAGTCCGAAGATGGCTCCTGACAATCCTCGGAAACCCCTTCATTAGGCCTTGGCCAGAGTTTCTATTTGTGAGTTGCTTTGGTGAAACTGCTTCCTTACCATTAACCACATCCAGGAGATGGAGGGGAAAATCTTCTCCTGGGTGGGTTTTTCTTAGAGGGGCAGGCCAGCTGAATAATGGGAGTACTAATATTTCCAAGACGATTAATGATTAAAATGTTGAATAAAATTTGAGACTTGTTTTCATGTTCATATTTTATAGTCCAGAAGTTCTTTCTATGATGTGCTCATAGATATTTTATTTGGCCTTGGGTTAAATGTCAGTTTCCATATCCTGCCGTGTGCCACTTGATCGAGTTGTGTGTGGGACACGTCTCTACTTTCGACACACTGTCTGTATGAGTGGCGGCCCTTCTACCCCTTGAAATGTTCCAAAACTCCCAGCTCAGTTTTCCTTCCGCATCCCCATGACCACATGAGCAGAAGCGAAGCATGACAGAGAGGTTTGAGAAGCCAGCCAGCCAGCTAGCGATGGCTCAGTTCATTTCTGAGACATTTGCATTCAGGGGTCCCATTGGCCAACCTGGACTTCTCCTTTGAGCTCTAGGCATCTTGTGATGAATGGCATAAGCCTTAGAACATGGGAGAGGCTTGGATGGGCTAGGAGCTCCAAGCACTGAGGAATGTTGCTTGCATCAATAGATGCCTTAGTTACTTAGGTCAATAGACACCTTAGTTGCTTAGATCAATAGATGCCTTAGTGGAGCAAACGCCCGAATCACCCAACGTACTTTTAGGGCAATGGTTGCCAACCTTTTTGGTCTTAGGATCACTTTTTACACTCTTAAAAATTATTACGGCTCCCAAAGAGGTTTTGTGTATGTGGGCTATATCCTTCAATATTTGCCAAATTTGAAATGAAAACTCAGACAGTTAAAAAGATTTATATATGAATTCATTGAAAAATAAAAAGAGTAAACCCATTGCATGTTAACGTAAATACTATTTTTTTGGAAAATAACTATGTTTTAAAAAGTGAGAAGAGTGGCATGTGTATCAGTCTCTTTAATCTCTAGCTTAATAGATGATGGCTGGATTCTCACATCGGCTCCTGCGTTCAGTCTGTTGTGATGCATTGTTTGGTTGAAGTGTTGTTGACCATCTATCCTCAAACAGATGAGTAGTTGGAAAAGGGAGAACCCCACAATCCCCTGAAAGGGTCTTGGGGACCCTTAGAGGTACTTAGACCACAGTCTTAGAACTGCTGATTTAGGTGATGGGTGAAACTCAAGACGAAGACAAAAGAGGAAACATTTCAACCCCAGGAGACTTCAGTGCATTGATGTGCATTGACTTAGGATCATTAAAGCCCTAACTGAACCCAACATAGAGACAGCAGGAAACACAGCAGTGGCTGGCTTGACTTCAGGCTCCCATCAAAGACCCCCATCTTTGGCTCAACTGTCCCCAGTGATTTCAATCAGCCACAGACTTCCCTTGTCCAGCTGGACTGGCCATTCTGCATTTGACTCTCTGTCAGCTGATTTTCTCTGACCCACTGATTTTCAGGCTGTTGAATTACCCATTAGCTCACCTGAATCCCTAATGCCACATCTAAACGGTCCTCACTCTACCTTTCTCAGCATCCGAGAATGTTCTATAAAAGGCCTCTTCCATGGAGGTGGGCAGCCTTGGGCATCTCCCAGGGTCAGCTCAGGCTGCCCACGCTGGCTATGGCTTCCTCCTGGCCCCTGGAAGCTGTGTGCACCTGGGAGAGTGAGGTGATTGTTAATTTATTCAGCGTGCAATTAATGAATTCTACCATGTGCCTGGCACGATACATTTCTTATGCCAAGGCTCGGGTGGATCAGACCACCTTGGACAAATCTGGATGAACTTGTGGTCGATCAATGATCTTAGTTGATGAAAAATGCACCAAATGACTGTTTCCTCTAGTGCGATTGCTTGGGTGGTCAACTCAATTACGTTTAGGGGATTAAATTAGCAGCTTGCTGGAAGTTTCAGATGAGAGCAGGTGGCTGCTGGCACTCCTTCTCCCCTCTTTTCTTTCTTTCCCTTTTACTACAAACAAAGACTTTTCAAACCTTTACTAAGTACAATAAATGCCATCCACTTAAAGTGTAGACTTCCATATTCTTAGAATTGGCAAGCTATGTATATATTTGTGAAATCACCCCCATAATTAAGATTTGGAGCGTGGCCTTCACCCGCAAAATGTTTCCTGTTCTCTGTATGGTCCATTCCTGTCTCTGCCCTGCACCCTGGGTAGCCAGTGATTTGCCTTTGGTCACTGTAGGATAGTCTGCACTTTTCAGAATTTCATATGAATAGAGTCATAGATGCATGCAATTTTTGGTCTGGCTTCTTTGACTCAGTGTGGTTCTTTTGAGCTTCACCCTGGTTGCTGTGTGTGTCAATGGTTTGTTCCTTTTTCTTTGAGGACTATTCCGTTCTATGGATATGCCATGATTTATTTATTCCTTCTCCTGCTGATGGATATTTGAGTTTTTTTCCAGTTCTGAGCTACTCTGCAGAAAGCTGCTATAAACACATACGTATGTGCCTTTGTGAGTTTGTGAGCTTTCATTACTCTTGGTTACAAGGATGGTTGGGTCGCATGGTAGACACGTGCTTATTTTCACTCTTTAAGAAACTGCCCAGCTGTTTCCCACAGGGCTATCATTGTTCATTCCCCCAGCAGTGTGTGAGGGGCTGTTTCCTCTACATCTTCACCAACTGGATATTATTCGTCTTTTTAATGTTCGCCACTCTGATGGGTGTACACTGGTATGTCATTGTGATTTGCATTTGCATCCTGTGGTGACTGATGACGTTGAGTGCCTTGCCATGTGCTTCCTGACCATTTTTGTATTTTGGTTTGGGAAGTGTCTGCCCAAATCTTTTGCCCATTTTAAATCAAGTTGCTTGTGTTTATATTATTGAGTTGTAAGAGGTCTTTATACATCTGGGCTATAAGGGGTTTACTAGATACATGTACTACGAATATTTTCTCTCATTCCATGCCTTGCCATTTTCTTTTCATAACAGTTTCTTTCACATAGCAAAGGTGTAAGCTTTGATAAAGTTCAGTTTGTCAGTTTTTTGCTGTGTTTCATGCTTTTTGTGTCTTGTTTGAAAAATCAAAGTTGCAAGGAGTTTCTTCTATAATGTCTCCTAGAAGGCTCATAGTTTTAGCTTTTATGTTTAGGTAGATGATGCATTTCAATGTCAGTTTGTCAGATGGTGTAAGAGTTGATATTCGTTTTCCCCCAGTCATTTATTGGAAAGACTGTACTTTCCTCATGGAATCGCCTGAGTGCCTTTGACAACAATCTAAGTTCGCCACAGACTTGTGGGTCTAGTTCTGGATTCTCTGTTTAGTTGTATTGATCCATACGTCTGTCCTTTTACTAAGATTGCACTGTCTGTATCACTGTATCTTTATATCAGCTTGGGTAAGCCCTCCAACTGTGTTCCTTTATTTATTTATTTATTTATTGCAGAGTCATTTTGGCTATTGTACGTCTTGTTCTAACAGGAACACATTTTCACTTATTTAATCCTTAGGACCCTCTGAGGCAGGTGTGAATATTAAGCCCATTTTATGGATAAGGAAACTGAGGTTTGGTAAGGATGAGTAACTTTCCCAGGTAACCGAGGAGGAAGCGAGCCTTGTCCCTGGTAGGTCTGGCAGCTGCACTGCCCTCTCTTTGGGTTCCAACCATTCCTGGTACACACCCCTAGCCAAGAATTTGTGAGGCTGAAATGAGTGTGTTGGTTTCCTTGTCTGTCTCCCTCTGAGTCATTGACACCACGAAGGTAGAAACTGGACACTGACTTCCGGGCTCCCCACTGTGGACCTGGTGCAGAGTGGGCACTGGTGAATGTTGGGGGAATGGCTGAGGTCCCCACTAGCCCAGGATCTCAGTTGGGAGCTGCCATGCTGGTGAGGAAGTGGAGGAAGGACCCTATGGCCTGAGCTGGCGGTGTGGCCCATGGAAGGCTGTGGCTGTCCTAGGTTGCACATGCACCACCAGCCGTAGGGCCCAGCCTCACCTCCAGACTGGCCCACACCTGCTGATGAGACGGAGACTTCTTATGCTTCTATGAGAGGAGGAGGAAACAAAGGAGGGGGAGGAGGACCAGGGCCTGCTCTTTCCTCCCCAGGCTGGCACAGAGCAGGCTGGGCAGGTGGGGTCCTCTGAAGCTGTGGGACCAGATGTCCCTTCCAGAGGGGCAGACTGGAGGGGAGGGGGTCTTGTATGAGGCCTCTGGTCCAACTTCTGTTTATCCTGCCCCAAAGAGGTCAGTGAGGGACCCCCAGGGCCACCTCTGTTCCACCCTTCACCTCGGCTGGGAGACCCCTGCAGCGCACGGAGCATCCCTCCAGATGTTTCTTTCTAGGCAACAAGATTCTGTTTATCAAGCCAGGCCCCAAGGCTGAGGCCTCCCACTGGCCTGGGGTGATTTTTGGTTCATGGTGAGGAGCAGCGGGGGTACCTGGGGGCCTGGCTGTTATGGGAGCCCGCTCCCTATCCTGGTCTCTGCTGTGCGGGATGGTGTGGCTGGGGGCTTCGTGCAGGATGAGGGTCCTGCCGACTGGGATGTTGGCTTTGGAAGGGCCATGCTGCCCTTATAGGGGCGCCCGTGTGGCTGTGTGAGGAGTCCAAGCTCTGAGGTTGAACACTGGGATTTAAGGATTCCTGCCAGTATGGACTTAGGTGACTCACTTGGCCCAGAGTGAGCCAGAGCTGGCTCACGTCAGTGCGTGGGAGTCAATAGTTACATTTTTAGGAATTTTTTGAGCCAGTTGTTAAACTGTGGGTAGCATGGAAATCAGCCCTGGCTTGAGTGTTCATGCCACGGGCTTGGCAAATACCACAAATCCGGGCCCTCTCTCTACCCGCTCTCAGCCCCAACCCGAAGATCTGATTGTTAACTGCACTGGCAAACCCCTGACTCTGCCTCCTGGAGCCTCAGGTTCCTCATCTGTAAGGGGAAGAGTAATGCCCGTCCCTTAAGGCATCGCCACCCTTAAATGAGATCATGGGTATGACATGCTTGTGAACAGTTTGAGTGTGACACACAAGTGTGAGGGGTGCCCACCACCCTGGCCATTGCCATTGTCCTCCTCATGGCAGCAGCTGGACAATGTGCCCAGGCTGGGAGTTGGTGTCTCCAGGAAAAACTGGAGGAAAGGAGCCCAATAACCCACAGGCAGCAGCTGGGGTAGTGAGGACTCCAAATCTGCCTCTCTCCGTCAGCCCTGCTGAATGTGCCTCTGTTTGCTCATCTTTATAATGGGTGCACTGATCCCAGCTGGGAGGGGAGTGGCGTGCTTAGGGGTACAGGCCACGAGGTACAAGGCATGGCCTGACTGCAGCGCTGTCACTCTCGCGGCTCAGGTGCATGGCTGTCCCACAGTGGAGGGACCAGGGCTGGCCTGATCGGCACTTCATGGCATCAAGAGCACAGGCCCTGGAGTCCACCAGGCACAGGGAAGCAGCCTGCTCCTGGGGGGAGTACAAGTTCAACCCTCGGGAGCTGTGGTCTCCCCGTGTGGAAGTTGGCAGCGTCACGCACCTGCTAGGGCTGCCGCGAGGGTTCGCGCACACTGTGTGATGCTCCTGTGTGAGTTCCCTGGTGACTCAGGTCCCACTGGGGTGGCCAGTGTAACCAGGACAGGAACATCTCCAAAGCCACTTCCTTGTTTGCTGCCTGGTGGCTCAAGCTGAACATCTGTGCCTGTAAGGGGCCCATAGGCCTTGATGCCCTGCGGAGAGGGGGCGCTGCGGGAGGCTGGGACTCACACCAGCCGGGGAGCAAGGCCTGCAGCCGGGGGGCCACAAGGATGCTCCTTGTCAGTAAAGAGGTTCCTCTGGAGAGCAACCGCAGCTCAATCAGGAGGGCCTGCACATTTCACAGGGGAGGAAATCGAGCCTCTGGAGACTGAGCTGCCAGCAGTCACGGGGCCAGTGCACAGCCAGAACTGACCACTCTGTCCTACTGGCGGGTCCATGCCCTTGGCACACCGCAGCAGCCCTGATGACGACAGAGGCTGGACCTGCTGATCAGCCCCTGCTGTGGGGGGTCCCGCCTCTGCCCACACCCCACCCCACACCTTCATAAGGGTGGACTGTCACCCTCTAGTAGACTGTCCTCCAGAGACTGAGACACAGAGCCTCTCCACAAGGAGGGAGGAAAGGGAGGTGGAAACCAGCCTTACCCTGGACACCGGGTGGTCCTTGCTGCATACCCAGCCCCCATTGGTCAGACTGGTCTGGGAGGGCCTGGTCTGGGAGGACATGCCCACAGGGTCCATTTCTGAATTCCCATTGCCTGGCATAAGCTCTGGCACTAAATAGGTCCTTAATTAGGAAACTGAGGCTCAGAGAGTTGTCAGATAAATAAATGGCCTCCTTTGGGGAAATGAACAATGCCCAGGCTGGCCACAGGGAAGGGCAGTGTTAGGATTGGGGAGCGAGAGGGTGAGCCAGGCAGATGGGGCCTTTGTTCAAAGGGCAGTGGGGAGCCATGGAAGGTTTCAGGGAAGGCCACCAGGTGAGGTTTTCATTTTAGAAAAGTCCTTCTGGCTGCTGGGTGGATGGGGTCAAGATGAAGACAGGAAACCCAGAGAGGAGGCAGCTGCAGGCTTGCGGGTGAGAGGTGACCATGGCCAGGCCAGGACGGAGGTAGGGAAGGTGGGTGGAGGGGGGCTGCTGGCTCTGCCAACTGTGGCTCCAGCACCCAGCGCTGGGAATTATGGCCAGAGACAAAGCAGCTTAGAGCCTGACCCCTGCCCTGGAGCAGACAGGCCTGAGAAGGGGGCTCATGGACACGCTGATGTGATGGGACCTGAGAGGTGTTCTTGTTACCAGGCCAGTTTGGCCCCCATCGCCCGCCTGCCGGCTGGGGTCTAAAAAGCTGGCTGCAGCCCCAGCAGAGAGGACAGGGCCTGTGGGACCCCAGGTGCTGGGAGCACAGAAGCCAGCCCAGGCCATCTGGCCCGGCTCAGACTCAAGCTATCGGTCCGCATCAGTGTCAGGCTTCCATGCCCCCCATCCTGGGATGGGAACAGCACATCACAGTTTGCAGAGCCCTGCGGCAGGGGTGGCTCTTATTGCCATTTTGCAAATGGGAAAACTGAGACTCAGAGGTAAAATGACTCTCTGACTCACACAAGCAGGACAGGAGACAGTTGAACCAGGTTCCCCAGCAGCAATTCACCGCATCTCAAACCCTCTCCCTCTCTCTGCCATTGATTAATCTTTCCTTCAGTGCCCACATAGTTCTGTGATTTGCTTTGGGTACATAGTAGCAATAATTATAGCAACAATTTCTAGCAGTTTCTTGGTGCCAGACTCTTCTGTCTTTGTTGCCTCATTGAATCTTCACCACCAATCCCGAATATGAAACCCATTTTAGAGATTTGGAAACTGAGGCCCAGAGACTGTTTATAACTGGCTGAGAATCAGGCAGCCCCACTGAGGTGCTTTACCAGTCACCCCTTTACCAGTGGTTCTCAAACCTTTGCACATCACAGGAGAACCTGTCAGAATGCAGATTCCAGGCCCCAGCAATTCTGGTCCTGTCCGTCTGGGCAGAGCCTTGGGAATCTTCGTCTTTAGCAGAGAAGCCCAGGTGATGGGGTGGGGCTTTCTGGAGCCTGTGTTGCAAGAAAGAAGGCAGGGAGCATGTGATCTTCTCTCGGTCTCCCTCACCTTGACCCTGTCCCATGGCCAGCTGCTGGCCTCGCCTCGGGCTGCCTGGTCACCTTTGAAGGTCCACGGGGGTCCAATGGAGGGTTGGTCGTACTGAAGCCAGACTGGGTGTCATCCCGGCTCCGAGCACAGTCCAGCCTGGCTAGAGTCAAACCCAGCAGCTTGACTGGATCCTCCTGACCACAGACAAATCCACAGCTACCCCGTCCACCCTCCCCCAAGCCCATCTGCCTCTGTGCCAGCCAGGCTGGCAGACACTCCATCAGGCGGGCCCCGCCTGGCCTGGCCAGGGGGAAACTGGCAGCCGCAGCCCCTGGCCTCGCTGATCCCTGTCCCTTGTGCACTGACCATGGGAGGGGCAGTGGCATTCCACACCGGCTCTGGCTCCTGCAGTAGCAGAGCTGGGTGCAGACACAGGTTGGGGGCCGGGGACATGGGGACATTCGTAGGCTCATGACTCCCTTCTCACTCTCTTCTGGGGACTGGGTTTCTGCTGGAAGAGAAAGGGACCAGTCTTAAAAGACACCGTGATTAAAATGGAATTATTATTTCAGCCTTGAAAAAGAATGATGTACTGATCTGTGTCACAACATGGATGAACCTTGAAAACATTCTGCTAAGTGAAGGAAGCCAGGCAGACCCCAAAGGCCCCGTGCTGTGTGATTCTATTTCTGTAAAGTATCCAGAGTAGGCAAAATCCATAGAGACAGGAAGCAGATGAGTGATTTCCGGGGGCTGGGGAGAGGAGGGGATAGGGAATGGCTGCCGACGGATGTGGAGTTTCTTTTTTGGGTGGTGGGAATGTTCTGGGTTTCTTTTTGGGGAGGTGGGAATGTTCTGGCATTAGACTGTGGTGATGGTTGTAGAACTCTGTGAATCTGTTAAAATCCAATCAAGTGTACACTTTATAGTGGTGAATTTCATGTTATGTATATCGTATCTCAACTTTAGAAATGCTAACACAGAAAAGACGAAATCATCATGATGCAACGCCTCTACTCATAGACCTGGAGGGAGGCCCCGAGACAGAAGCCATATAAGGCAGATGAGGGGTGGGGTGAAGGAGAGGTTCCTGTCACCCCCTGTCTGCCCAGCGAGGGTCTGCTTCCTCTGGCACTTACTTAACAAGCCTGAGAGTCACCCATGTGTGAGACATGGGCTGGGCACTGAAGGGTCTACGCCCACCCCTGAAAGAGCTCATCCGTGCTAGAAAGACAGAAGGATGGGGTGGTCATTGAACCTAAGTCAGATCGTGGTTTCCCAGCTCATGCAGAATAAAATCCCCAGGCCTCTCCCGGCCTGCTGGGCGCAGGGCCCCGGCCCGGCCCACCTCTCTGAGCTCATGTCCTGCCCCATCCCATCCCTCTCACATGCACACGAACCTCCTTGCTGGCCTGCAACAGATCAAACTCACCCTACCTCAGGGCCTTTGCTCGTGCTGGTCACCTGATATCTGTGAGGCTCCCTCTCTCATATCCTTCAGGTCTCTGCTCAAATTCTTCTCCTCCAGGAAGCCTTCCCTGGCCTCCCTAGCTAAAACAGCCCCTCCCACCCCTCCCATCCCATTTACCATACTATAGTTTTCATCTTAGCCCTTATATCTCCCTCCAAGAGTTGTTTATTGACATGAAAATTTGCTTATTGGCTGTCTCTCCCATTAGAGAGTGGGCTTTCTCTGGGGTGTGTGCACTGCTGAATTTCCAGTGTATGCAACAGTGCTGAGGGGACAGTAGGTGCTCAGTTAATACTTTTTAATTAAATTTTCTATTGTGGTAGAATATACATGACATAGAATTTACCATATGAACTGTTTTTAAATGTACAATTCAGTGTCATTAAGTATATTCACGTTGCTGTGCACCTGTCACCACCATCCATTTCCAGGACTTTCTCATCATCCCAGACAGAGACTGTACCCGTTAAACAAGAACTCACCATTCATTAATATTCTTTTGAGTGAATAATTGAATGACTAAGTGTATTTCCTGCGTGTCAGTCACGTGCTAGGTGATGCGCCAGTAAACCTGGCCCCTCGGGGGGTGTGTGTTCCCATATCTGTCTTGCAGATGGACAGATCGACTCAGAGAGGTGAAGAGCTTTGCCCAAGGTCACACAGCGGGTCAGGGTGGGATTCAGACGCAGGTCTTTCCCCCTTTCCACACAGTGGCAGTCCCAGGGGATCACTGCATGCGAAGGGCATAGCCATGGCAGCTCCAGGTCTCCGGCCCCACCCACGGCTTGCCCTGCTGCCCCTCCCCACAAGGGTCACTGTGTCGGCCACGTGTTCCTGGTGCCCTCAGCCCTGGCAGGCTGACCACCGGTCACAGGCACATCTTGGGGCCACACATGGAGGCTTCAGCATCCCGTTTCACCTGGCACTCTTGGGGTGGAGGCTGGGATCACGGAATCCTTTTTCCGTGGCCTTTAAGACAAATCAATACAGTGCCCAGTTTAAATGTTTACATAACTCATCATCCGCCAGGTCTGCTGTTATGGTGTGCTTTTCTTTTTATAAACTAAGCTCATGGGAGGTGATATTAAGTCCAGGACTTGCCTGGCATGGCCCAGCAGGTGTGCAGAGGATTCAATGTGGCAATAAGGGTGAGTTCCCTGCACAGTGCCGGCCATCGGGCTCGTCTCAGCCTCCTCGCTCATCTGCTTGTGTCCTCTACACAACGGGGGAGGAGGGGGAGGTCCAGAGAGGGGACGTGGCTTGCCTAGGGTCACAGCCACAATGAGGTGGAACAGGGACTGTCCCCAAGGTGTGTGTGAGGGTAGGACCCAGGGTCCTGCCAGATGCCAGGGTGGCAGAGCCCTGACGGGCAGATCCTGGGGTCCTGGGTGTCCAGGTTACATGAGTGGGCAGGTGGCAGCTGGCACCCACCCCACATAGACACTCCCTGACACCCCCCAAAAATACTCCCACCAGCCCCTTCACATTTTCCTCCAGCCAAGTGATCAAAGCACAACTCAGAGCCCATCTGCCCTGGCCACACCGTCCCCACTCTCCCACCCAACCTCTGACCACAGGCCTCGGAGCTGCCCCACCTCCACCAAGCTCAGGCTGCAGGAGGAAACCTCTCACCAGGCCCGCTGGAAGGTGGGATGGTGATGAAATGTGGGGATTCTTCAGCGAGAGCGGAATTCAGTAATCAGGTGATCACCGTTCCTGGGCGGTAGCTGGCCAGGAGGTGGGTGCAGAGGGCTGACGGGCAGGCCTGGCCTGTGACCTCGGTAGCCCTGCGACTCTCAGGCCCCTCTCACAAAATCCCATCAGGAACATTCCGTTCCCTGGCCTGGGATGAGGTCCTCGTCTTTCTGATCACCCTTGGAGAGCCCAGCAGCCTTCTGTCACTCATTCAGCAGTGACGTCCAGTCCCGGAAACAGTCTGACTCTGCTCAGACTTGGTGCTTCCCCTCCTGCTCCCGCAGCCCGGCATGCTCCCTGCTGGAGGGCAACATGGGGAAGGAGCCGGCTGCAGCCCCTTTCAGGCAGCTCTCTTTGGCTAGGAAGGGAGCCTGGGGATGGGCCGCCTTCTACCTGCCAGAGGCTGTGCCTGCTCTGGGTGCGCTTGGCGGGTGATTACAGCTGCTCATACCTGTCATGAGTCCTTCACGGGGCAGTCTGGAAGTTTCCTGTAGTCATCTCCTGCAGAGTCCTTACCTAGGGAGCCCCTGCTGTATGTCCTGTGGCCAGTAGCGTCCTGTGGCTTTGCTCAATCCCCCAGGCACAACCTCCCTCTGCTGTGTTCTCCATGCCCCTCCGGGCAGCCAGCACTCAGGACCTAAGGTGGTCCCAAGCCAGCTCTCCCCTGTCCCCTGGAAGTACGTGGTAAAAGCCGCATCCCTGGCAGAATCAGACCCTAAACTCCAGACCCTTTTGCTGTGAGTCTCAGGCTAGGGTCTCCTACCTGCAGGAAACATTTTGGGCCTTTTGAGGGTTTCTTTCACAGAGGTGGGTGGGGCTTCTGCTCAGCCCCTGCTTTCTCCTCCACCAACTCCTCAGCCCCCCACCTCTGACCCCATACATGCCGCGAGGAGAACCAGGCCTAGGGGGCAAGTTCAAGGACTCAAGAGACAGCCTGCTGGAATCCAATCTTTCCCCTGCCCTTACTAACTGAGCAGCTGTTACCAAGTTGTCTTCTCTGTGCCTCAGTTTCTTCGTCTGCACAATGGGGATGATAACAGCACACAACAACTTCTTGGAGTTGTTAAAAAGATTCTGTAATAGGTGTGAAGTGCCAAAGCTGGGGCGCGGCTCCCAGGAAGTGCCCAGAAGGTTTACTATTATAACCAAAGGCGCCACGCCACCCCGCTGGACCTGGACTCTGTGAGGAGGGGCTCCCCATCTTCTTATCCCAGTGTCAGCCCGCTGCTGGGTAAATCCTCTCCCCAAGCCCATGGTCAGTCGTTGATGACTGCAGGAGCCCCTTCCTCTCCCTGACATTTCCCTTCAGCAGCAGGCGGACCCCTCCTTCCTTACCCACCTCCATCCTTAGCAGCCCTGATACCTCTGACAATGCTAATTAAATGCAACAACCTCATCAGAAGGCTTAAGCTGGGCTTGCCTAAGGCCCCCTCTCTGCCCTGAGCCCTGATAGATCATTAGTGGTGTCAGCAGCACTTACGATGATGGACGAGGGGAGCAAGTCCCCTGACGTGCTGGGGAGGAAGTCCCTGACGAGCATCTTCATCTCCTGTCTGCAGGCCTCGGCCAGAGTTTCCAGGGAACGTCCTAGTCCACAGAATCATATGAATTTCACATTTACCCTAGGAGAACCATGGCCAGGCAGGGATGACAATTCCCATTGTATCCATGAGGCAGTCGGGCTCAGAGAGGGTGAGTGATTTGGGTGAGGGCGCACAGCTCATAAGTCATGGGGCTGGGACTGGATTACCATGGCCTTGATGAAAGCTGCAGGGGGCATCTGTAAGATCCAAGGGTGAAGTCTCCCCCAGGGGGCACATGGAGAAGAAAGCCAGCAAGTGCCACTGGCTTGGGGGTAGCCCAGTTCTCGGGGGCTGGAGCCCGCACACTCTTGTTTCAGCTCTGTGTCAGTTTCCTAGGGAAGCTGTGACAAAGTGCAACAAACTGGGTGGCTTAAAACAACCAAAATTTGTTCTCTCACAGTTCTGGAGGCCAGAAGTCTGCAATCGTGATGCTGGCACAGCTTGGCGCTCTCTGACAGCTCCGGGAAGGACTCTGTTCCAGGCATCCCCACCGGTTTCTAGTGGTGGCTGGCAATCCTTGGCATTTCCGGGCATTTCCGGGCATTGGGAGGCCCGGCTCGGCCTCCCAAAGTGCTGGGATTATAGTTGTGAGCCACCGTGCCTGGCCTGCCCTTGATTCTTGATGCGTCCCTTCAGCCTCTGCCTCTGTCTCCCCATGGCCTCCTCCCTGTATCTGTGTGTGCTGTGTCTTCATATGGCCTTCTTATCAGGATACCAGCCCTTAGATCTAGGGCTCACCATAATCCAGTATGACCACACCTTAACTTGATCATCTGCAAAGACTCTATTTCCAAATAAGTTCACATTTATAGGTACCAGGGGTTAGGATTTTAACATAGGTACCAGGGGTTAGTAGTTCAACCCACGATACCATCTTTGCCCGTCTCTGGCTCTGGCGTGCAGGGACCTGTTACTGGGCGGGTCACTAGGGACACCACCTCTCACCTCTCTGGGCACCCACTGGTAGGCCTGTGCTGTGCCCAGCACCAGGGGGCTGGCTGAGGCCTCCTTGTCTGGCGGTCCCTGTGCGCCTCTCCATTTGGGGGTTGCCCTAGAGCCGCCCAGGAAGGGAGGGGGCACCTCAGGGAGGAAGGACGGCATGAATTTCCATGGGCTTCTTGTCACCCACATAGAGTGACTTGGAACACTGCTCCCAGTGGCTGATCTGGGGCCCCGAGTTCGAGGCTGCAGCCAGTGGCAGCTCCAGGCCCTGCAGTGTGGGGGCAGGGACGGCCAAAAAGAGCACATGGCAAAGGCCCTGCCACTTAGGGGACTGTGGGCAAGTTTGACCAAGTTGTCTGTAAGTAGAGAGTGATAATTGGTCGATGGGATTGTTCTGAGGTGAAAGTGCCGGTCCTTGGGAAAGCTTCAGCTGAAATGTCTATTTATTTTGCCCTTCACTCTTTTTTTTTTTTTTTTTTTTTTGAGTTTCACTGTTGTCACCCAGGCTGGAGTGCAATGGTGCAATCTCGGCTCATTGCAGCCTCCACCTCTCAGGTTCAAGCAATTCTCCTGCCTCAGCCTCCCAAGTAGCTGGGATTACAGGCACCCGACACCATGCCTGGCTAATTTTTTTTGTATTTTTAGTAGAGACGGGGTTTCATCATGTTGGCCAGGCTGGTCTCGAACTCCTGACCTCAGATGATCCACCCGGCGTGGACTCCCAAAGTGCTGGGATTACAGGTGTGAGCCACCATGCCCAGCCTGCCCTTCATTCTTGACGAATATTTCAACTGAATTAAGAATTCTGGGTTTCCAGGTTTTAAAGTTTTCTTACAGCACATTAAAAGAGTCTTCTGGGGCCGTTATTTCTCCTGACAGGTCAGCAGTCTCTGAGTCCCGGTGTCTCTGAACGTAATATGTTGTTTTTATTCTAGCTGCTTTAACATTTTCCCATTATTTCAGTTCCCAGTAGTTTGCAGTTTGACCAGGATGTATCTTGGTGTAATTTTCCTTGTATTTATCGTGCTTGGAGTTAGCTAAGCTTCTTAAGTTTGTAAATTGATGTCTTTTACCAAATTGAGGAATTTTTTGGTCATTATTTCTTCATCTCTTCTTTTTACTTTATTCTCTCTCCCCTCCCTCCACAAATCCAATCACATGTGCATTGAACCTTTTGATATTATCCAAGAGGTCTTTGAGGATCTTTTTCTTTAAAAAAATATTTTTTCTCCCTATTCTTCAGATTAGGTAATTTCTATTGAGATCATCTTCAAGTTCACTAACTCTTCTATTTTCTCAGACTTTCTGTTAAGCAATTTCTGTTAAGCTGTGATTTTTTTCTGTCTCAGACATGGTATTTTTAAGTTATAGAATTTTCATTTAGTTCTTTTTTAAGTTGTTTATATTTCTTTGCTGAGATTTATTTTCTTTTCATTAAGTATGAGCCAATTTTCTTGACATCTTTTAACACAGTTATCATAGCGACTTTAAAAATCTCTAGTTGCTAATCGCAGTAGCCAGCGCATTTCAGGTGAGTTTCCACTGACTAGCTGTTATATTAAGTATGGCTGGTTTTCCTGTTTCTTTGTATATCTTCATATAATTTTGGATGATATCCTGGGTCTTGTGAATGATAGCATAAGAGCAACTCTAGACTTTTGTTCCTTCTCCCCAAAGAGCATTTTTGTTTTGCTCTGTATTTGCAAGCAGTTAACTTGACTGAAAGCAACTGTAAGCCACCTGTAGTGGTGAGTGGTGGGCAGTGGCAGAAGCCTCTGTTCACTGCTTTTAGCCCTGGCTGGGCTGCAGCTGCAGGAAGTCTGTCCTGTGTGTGTGTGGTTTGGGGTCAGCCCGAGATGTGGGCAGAATTGATTTGCCCCATTTGGGGATCTGTCTTAGTGGTTCTCTTCATTCCAGGATTTACTCCCGCACTTTTCCAGCTGCTGCAAGTGTCTCAGACTCTGTTTTCTGCTCCGTCAAGCCAGTGAGACTGGCTTTCCGTCTGAGTTCCGGCAGCCCTATGACACAGGCTGGGACTTGTCCTCAGGCTGAAAACCATGAAACCAGGAAAGCCCACGCCGGCTGTTCCTCCCAATTGCTGACCGCCTGCAGCGTCCGCTGCAACCTTGCCCTCTGCTGCCTTCAGAGAGTGTCGTTTTGTTGTTGTTTTGTCAAGGGTTTATAGTCTATAGTTATTTGTGAGAGAGCTGCCGCACTAGGGCTACTAGGCTATTACCAGAAGCATTTAGAGCAGGGCCTGGCGGACAGTAAGCACTTAAGAAATGTGAGTTAATGTGGTCAACCACAATGTGGCGCCGTCTCCTCTGGTCAAGGCTAGAGACAACGTGGAGACAGACAGTAAGTACCATGCAGGAGGTGTCAGTACCCTGTGAAGGGCACACAATGGCCTTAAGACTGCAGTTGTAGGTTGGGCGCGGTGGCTCATGTCTGCAATCCCAGCACTTTGGGAGGCTGAGGCGGGCAGATCACTTGAGGTCAGGAGTTTGAGACCAGCCTGACCAACATGGTGAAACCCCAACTCTACTAAAAATACAAAAATTAGCCGGGTGTGGTGGCAGGTGTCTGTAATCCCAGCTACTTGGGAGGCTGAGGCACTTGAACCCAGGAGGTGGAGGTTGTAGTGGGCCAAGATTCTGCCACTGCACTCCAGCCTGGGTGACTCTGGAGTGACTCTGGGAGAATCTGTCTCAAAAAAATAAATGAATAAAATAGAAGACTGCAGTTGTAGGAGAGACCACTTAACTGGGGGAGGGGGGAAAGGGGACTATCCAGGAAGGCTTCCTGGAGGAGGTGGTATTGGAGCTGGAAATGTGTCAGATAATCCAAGATGAGAAGATGGACTTTCTTCACAGAGGTGGCTGCCAAAACAATTAATTTTATGGCCTTACTGATGAGAATTTCTGGCATTCAAGGGAGGCAACTTTTCTTAAGGCAAATCCCGAAGACATTTACCTGTAAAAATGAGTAGATGTTAAACATCCGCTAGCTCCTTCATGGGCCAGAGGAAGCAATGCCCTGGCCTGGGCACGAGGGGATCTGAGGTCTGGTGGTAGTTCTGTAGATGTTTGCAGGAGGCAACTGGCGGGACTGGTAGGCGGGACCATCCACAAGTGAGGTTGGGCCCCAGATCCATCACCACATTGCAGAGCTTGTGGTTGTCAATCCTGTTGCAGTCAAGAGCACAGGTGACCAGGAGCTTTAGTTTCTGTCCTATACATTTTGATGATTCATTATTCCCGGAGTCCTTGTCTTCTCTTCCTCCCTTACCCTCTCACCTCCTTGTCTCACTTGAACCTCTAATCCGGGGAAGGCTCCACCATAAGCACACTACAGATAATGAAACCAAGGCTCAGAGAACTTGTGTGGCTTACCCAAGACCACACAGCTGAGACTGGAGCCAAGACTCCAGCCAGCACTTCTGTCTGCAAAGAGCTCATGGCGTCGTCTCTCGTGGAGGGAGCCTCTATCTCCTCTGCTGCCAAATGGAAATCACAGTAGTGTCTCCTGCAGGGGCTGGCGTGAGGTTAAAGGAGGTGGCAGATATGAAAATGACAAATAAATTGTAAATTGCCCACAGACATTAGTGTGTGTTGCTTGGCAACCACTCAGCATTTGTGGACCACATTTGCTTTGGATAGCAATAGTTCTATTGGCATTTTAATTTAATAGCATGGTTATGTTTCCATCATAAAAATAATATACACTATATGTATGCCCACCCTCATCAAATTATATACATTATGTATGTGTAGTTTTTTGTATATTGGTTGTACCTCAATATAGCTATTAAAAAATGATGTAACTTCATTACAGAAAATCTAGAAAACATGGACAAGTTGAAAGAGGAGGAAATAGTATTTCATTCCAGCTACCCTAAAGCTACCTCCGTTCACATTTTGGGGAATTCTCTTGCAGCTTTTTTCCCCTCTACACAGTTTCTTTCCTTATTTCACATAGTTATGATCATTGATGTAGATCATTACTAGCATTTTATACTCAATTTTATATCCCGTTCCTTCCCCCTCAGGGAGTTTTAATATGAAATAGCAAGAATGAGTGCCCCATTGGGGACCCTAGCTAGCACAGCTGGGGTCAGCACACCTGACCCTGTTCCTGACTCCCTGCCCGGTGGGCGTTTCCGTGTTCCCACAGAGCTGCTTTTCTTGTCTTGTCTTTTTAAGTTTAATGACATGTGCATCTGTCTTGATGGATGGAGGGATATATCCAGCCTGTCATCCCACTTCTAACCACCCTCTCTCACTCTTTTCTGTTGCCTCAAAGCTGGCATTGACTCATGGCTCAGAAGGCCAGTGCAGGCCAGGAGCTGTCCTAAAAGGTCTGGACTGAAAAAAGAAAAGGCATTTCTTGGATAGATATCTCTGGTGTGGCTACTGCGTACAGGCACCATTTGAAGCCGTGAATTAAGCCTGAGACTCCTGCCCTCGTGGAGTTGACGTTCTGGCCAGGAAGACAGCCAACAGATGATAAAAGCCTTTACAGAAGGAAAAACATCAGACTAGGTTGGGGCGGGGATGGTCAGGGTGTCCTGGATGAGGGCGCTGGGGTGCAGACAGCAATTCCAGCAAGGTGGTCCCAGCTGTGCTCACCAGGAAGGCAGCAGTCGGGCGGAACTGGAAGACTAGGAAGGAGCTGTGCTGGTGCCCACGGGAAGGCCACTGCAGGCTGAGGGAGCAGGTCTTAGGACAGAAGGTGGCCAGGACTTTTGGGAAAGGGCAAGGAGCCTGGCATTTAGAGGGGAATAAGCAGGTGGAGAGCAGTAGATGAGGCTGGGGAAGGGGAGGAGGTACCTTTTGCTGAGTTAAAAACACGAGACCCCGTGCATACAACAGTAAACGTTTTCATCATCTTGCATCTGCGATTCTGTGGTCTGGGCTTGGCTGGGCTTGCCCAGTTTTGTGGGTCAGCGGGGCCCAGCTGGAGGCTGGGGTATGGGGGCTTCTGCTGCACCCGCTCTTCCTACTCCCCCTCAGGGACCAGTCAGCCAGCCTGCGCAGGTCCTGCTCCTGGCACCGCCAGAGGCGCGGATGGCAACCCCCCAGTACCTAAGCCCCTTTGCATCTCT
Organism: Theropithecus gelada; assembly: GCF_003255815.1. Taxonomy (NCBI): domain Eukaryota; kingdom Metazoa; phylum Chordata; class Mammalia; order Primates; family Cercopithecidae; genus Theropithecus; species Theropithecus gelada. The sequence continues at coordinate 6,489,618 of NC_037672.1, forward strand.
GCTTGCGGCTTGTCGAATTGCCGTTCTGCAGGCCAAAGCAAAACACAGGGACAAGCCCAGAATCAAGGTGGGGGGCAGAGAACAGGTTACCTGGCCCACGGTGGGAGGTGCGAAGGTTTGGCTCCGGATGCAGCCCACCTGGGCCGCGGGGGATTGGTGCTGCTTTCAGAACACTCAGTGCTTTTCTCTGAGTATACAATGGGAGCCGCTGAAGGGTTTTGAGCAGGGGAGTGCCAGGATCAGTCCTGGGTGTTACCCGCCTCTCTCCTGCCAGTCTGTTGAGGCTACGTCGTAGCCAGGCCAGGGAGAAAGAACTGTGGCAGTCATCCAGTGAGAGGTGGGAGAGCGGCTGGCATCCTGATATGCTGTGAAGGCTGAGCAGGCAGGATGGGATGTGGGGTGTGTGTGTGTGTGTGTGTGTGTGTGTGAGAGAGAGAGAGAGAGAGCGCGCAACTCCAAGACTTGGGCCCGAGCAAGTGAACGATAGAGCTGTCATCATCTGAGACTGGGGAAGCTGCAGAGGGTGAGGTTGAGGAGGGATCAGAATTCAGTTATGGGGACAAATGAAGGGTTTTGAGTAGAGGGACACAGGGATGTCCTGGCTCAGGAGTTCGGCCATCAGGTTGGCTGCCATAGGGAGAACAGAGGCTAGGACAGGGAGCCCTGTGGAGTATCCTCTCTGTGGCTGCAGGGAGCAGTGGTCAGATCTGTGGCTTGTTTGAAAGTAGATCCATTTTGCTAAAGGTGGTATCAGAGATTTTAGAGCCTACAGAGTCCAGGCCAGGAGAGCAAAGAACGACAGAGGTCCCATTCACAGCAGCGGGCTATCCCAGGCTCCTACTAGCTGTTGCTGCTTGGGCCTATGGGGATGGTGTTCTAGAACTTTCCATCTTCCAAGACATACTGGAAATGTGGATTTTTATAGGAAATCTTCTACTTTTCAAATATTAGGAATGACTTCAAATGAAAAGTCAGAATCATTTGGGGGCTTCAGGCACACTTGGTGGTGGAGCAGGCCTCAGGCTTCAGGCTGGTGAGCTGTCACCCAGCGGGGGTTCCTCTTCTAGGCCAGAGCCCCGTCCTCCCCTGCTGTCCCCCATTCCCAGGGCTGGCCACCCAGAATGTGCGGGCCCCTCATCTCTGTGACTCTTAGAACCTCAGAATGTTGGTGACAGAAAGGGGTGTTCCCCTAGTTCCCACATGCAAAAAGTGGGGCCTGGAGATGGGACTGTCATTTTTCTCCAAACACTTGCCCATCCAGGAAGGCCAGCCCTGGGCATCGAAGACTCCAGGTATGGGGGTGACTCCATTAGGAAAGGTTCTTGAGCGACCTGAAGAAACATGGTTGGGATGAAGTGCAGGGAGAGTCAGGGCAGGCAGGGCTGAGCTCCGCTTCTGCGAGCACAGATTAGAGAGCGATCCCGGAGGCCTGCCTGGAGGTGGGGCCACAGAGCAGGAGTCTGAAGGAGAGGGCATAATTCACCTCTGTCCTACTGTGTGGGAAGCCCTGAGTGGGCCCCTAGCAGAGGGTTGCCTTGCTTGTCTACGGAGATATTGGGAAGGGCTTCCCTGACCCAGGTTGCTGGAACACACAGGCCTGGGTGGCAGGGGTGGGAGTGGGGGGTTCAAGACAGGAGGACGAGGCCACATCCAGGTGGTTTCAGATACCACCATGAGTCCCAGAGTGTCCAGTTACTATAAAGTCTGCCGGCCACTGCGGTCACCCCAGGCCTGTGCCAAGTCCCGAGAGCTCTGCCCTGCAGCCAGTGTAGAGGGAAGAGGAGGGCAGGAGGGGACAGGTTAGTGGCCCCTCGCCAATGCTCCTGACCCCTCGGGCTCCCTGCTGCCTCCTGCCCAGGGCTGTGGGGCTTCTGGGAGCGGGGAGCTCGCTATTGTTGTGGTACTGTTGAGCACCCGGGAGAGGTGGGCTCTGACAGCCACCCCTTCCTGTCTTGCTGTTCCCCTCCCAGCTGACATCATCTCTACCGTTGAGTTCAACCACACGGGAGAGCTGCTGGCCACAGGTGACAAGGGCGGCCGGGTCGTCATCTTCCAGCGGGAACCAGAGGTGCGAAGCCCTGGGTCTGGTGGGAGGTGGGAGGAGTGGGGAGCAGAGTCAGGTGGGAGGTGGGCATGGTGGGAGGAGGATAAGGATAAGGGGGATAAGGGGTGGTGTGGCGAGAGGTGGTAAGGGACTATACTCCAACCCAAAGGAGGGCTTTTAACTGACAGGAGGTGTGGGGCATCTCCCAGGGGCATGGATTCCAGGGGTGGGAATGGGATGCTCTGGAATGCCGACGGGGGAGTGGCGGGCAGTGGTGGGGGGAGTGCACCTGGTGGGCTGGCAAAGCCGGGTTCTGAGCCCCCTGCCCTCAGCCGATGTTTGCGGAGAGCTCCCTGCGTCCCATGCTCTGTCCTAGACCCCAGACGAATGGTCAGGACGCGGCACAGCCAGCTGCTGCCCCAGCTTGTGCCTTCAGTGAAACCTTCCTCTGCCTGGGTGACCTGCGTTGTCCTGGCCAGACTGGGGAGCGGGAGGACTCCACTCTCGCCCAGCTGTCACAGCCCTCAGGCTGGGCTAGGTGGTTTTTGCTCAGGCCTGGGCCCTTGTCCTCACCCCTGTCCTCACCCCCACCCCTGGAGGCTTGTTGTCCAGCAGAACTCTCGGTAAGACAGCAGTGGCCTGGACAACCTGCCCAGGACCACATTTCTGGAACACTGAAAGAGCCTCGGGACAAAAGCCCATTTACTGAGAACACTTGCTAAGTATTCTGGAGTTGCTTCTCGTTTACTCTGCGCTGCTCACCTCCGAGGGTCAGATCCACACTCCTGTGACAGATGCGGAAACTCAGAGAAGCCACCCTGCTAGTGAACAGCAGACCAGGGATGGAAGCCCGGCTGCCCGACGCCAGGACAGTGGCCAGCAACATCACACACCACCCAGCCTCAGAGAGGGGCGTCTCCCCCAGCAAACATGGACTGTGCCTGGAATTAGCTGCAGAAGACATCCAGGAAACCAAGGAGGAGGGAGGAGGGGATGGAGCAGGAGAGGAGGGGGAGGGGAGGAGGAGAAGAGGAGGTGGAGAAGGGGAGGTAGGAGGGAGGGGAGGAAGCGGGGGCGAAAAGAGGACCTGCAGAATCATCTCTCCCTCCATTCACTCCTGAGCATGGCCCATGAGCTGAGGCTCCTTGAATCTGACTTTATCTTGGTGGCTTACATAACCCTCCTCACGGTGACCCTATGGGTGCAGTGCAGTGCAGCTATTCCCCTCATTTTACAGATGAGCCCGGAGTGCAGAGGGTTAAAATAGTTTACAAGGGGCACATCCTAGCTGCAAATCAGTTCCTCAAACACAGCACTCTGCCAGCACCTATGGGCTTCACCAGATGCACCAGGTGTCCCACCAGGCACGGCGAAGCTCAGCCTTCTTTTTGCCAAGCTGCAGAAAGAGATTCTATTGGTTGATGCGATTTTCTCCATTTTGAATTTTTCTCCCTTAGTGTTTTCTTCCTTCTGGTCCCACTGACCTTTGTCATCACAAGTGCTTGTGGGAAGCGAAGTGAATTGGAGGCAAAAATATTGGAGAACTTTGAAGCTTTTCAAAAGCAAGACAGGGACAGAAATATAAAAATAGATACTTAAAAAAAATTAACCAGGAAGTCTTGAAATCGTTCTGGGCTGGTTGGGGTTTCATGTTGTCATATGAACTTGAACTCTCTCCTGGGAACGTGGTCCCTGGCACACACAGTGGACTCATCACCTGACTATTTTGGGAGCCCCATAGTGAAGGGGTCTTTATTAGGAAGAGCTCTGTTCCCTAAACCAGGCCGAGCACTGCTGAGGAAAGCTAGGGACAGATTCTAATCCAGGTCTGACATTGCCAGACATTCTGTCCCAATGTTAAAGTCTGCTCCTATATTCATTTATTCCTCAAGTTAGGCCTGAGTTGGACACGTGGAATTGAGGAGCAGGTCAGGGCCCGAGACACGAGGGTGGCCAGAGCCTCGGCCTTGGCGTCAGGCAGGCCTCAGCAGAGGGGTGCTGGCTGGTGAGTGGCCTCATGGCTCTGGGAAGTCACTTCCCCTCTGAGTCTCTGTTTGCTGGTCTGTGAAATGGGGAGAGTCATGGTGCTCAAGCAGAGGAGACCTGGAGGGTAGAATGCGATGGTGCGAGGACGACTTAGCGGGGTGTCCAGCATGTAGCAGGTGCCGGGGAACGTTCGCATTAGCAAGTGAGCTGGCTCGGGTGTGCGTGCTCATGGGATCGCGCAGGAGCAGGGCTTGTCCCTGGCACACTGCGAGTCATGGGCCGCTTAAACTGCAGAGAGTTTCATTTGACCCTCGAATTGGATCCCTGGCACGGCTGGGCGCCTGGTCCCACGGCCGGCCCTGCTGGGTCCCTGGAGGTCCTAGCCATCGCCCTGCGGGTCACGGTGCTCAGGCCCCTTCTCTGGGTTTCCCTGCAGAGTAAAAATGCGCCCCACAGCCAGGGCGAGTACGACGTCTACAGCACTTTCCAGAGCCATGAGCCAGAGTTTGACTATCTCAAGAGCTTGGAGATAGAGGAGAAGATCAACAAGATCAAGTGGCTCCCGCAGCAGAACGCCGCCCACTCGCTCCTGTCCACCAACGGTGAGGCGCCGCCCGGCCTCGCATGCAGGGGCACGGGCTGTAGATGTTTCTACCAAATGCTGGTTTGTATTTTGCTTATATTGTGAGTGTTTTTCTGTGTCTTCAGAACTCCTAGAAAATAATATTTTAAGCAGCATGTAAATCCCATGAGTGAGGATGCCAGACCCCCTCAGACGCTCCCCATGGCTGGACACGGGGCTGCCCCCCACTGTGAAAAGAGCCGTCTGGGCCATCTTTATAGGCCTTTGCTTTGGGGTGAGGGAGTGTGATGGACAAGGATGCAGGTCGCAGATACAGAGGACACTTGACACAAAGCGAACCCCTCCTCCCCATGCCGAATCCAGACCCCCAAACTGGGGCTGTCACCACGGCCCTAGGGGGCAGTGGGAGCAGCCTTGGTTTAGGACCCTGGCTGGCCTCCTAATCTTCCTGCCTCAGGGAGGAGCATGTGCCCCTCAGGCTCTGGGGACTGGCCCGATGCCTGCTTCCCAGGCTGCACTCTGAGGAAGCGGCAAGGGCTGTCCTGCTTGGCTCACCGTGGGCCTGGGTCCCCCACTCACGCCCCCCGCCCATCCTCCTTCACCTGGGCCCCCTGTTGACCCAGGCAGCCTGGGGTCGGGTAGGATACACCTGGATTCTATTCTTTTCTATTCTTTTCTTTTCTTTCTTTTTCTTTTTCTTTCTTTCTTTTCTTTTCTTTTCTTTTCTTTTTTTTTTTTTGAGAGACAGAGTCTCGCTCTGTCACCCAGGCTGGGGTAGAGTGGCATGATCTCTGCTCATGGCAACCTCTGCCTCTCGGGTTCAAGCGATTATCCTGCCTCAGCCTCCCAAGTAGCTGGGATTACAGGTATCCACCACCATGCCCAACTAATTTTTGTATTTTTTAGTAGAGATGGAGTTTCACTATATGTTGGCCAGGTGGATCTCAAACTCCTGACCTCAGCTGGTCCGCCTGCCTCAGCCTCCCAAAGGGCTTGGATTACAGGCATGAGACACTGTGCCCAGCCAGGACACACCTGGATTCTGTCCCTGCCCTGCCTCCTTTAGGCAATGGCCTTGCTTTCCTGAGCCTCAGCAGGGTGGACACAGCTCCCTTCTGGGGTCTGTGAAATGGTGCCCACTCAACCCCCTGAGAATAGTAACTGCTGCACAAGCACCAGCCAGGCTTCGAGGTGCTGTCCCCACGCCTTCCCCGAGGACGTCCAAGCTCCTCAGCGGGGCCTCCGATGCTTTCCTGAACCTGACTAGGCTCAGTTCCTGCCAGCCCACCTGTGCCTGAAGGCTGTTCTCACCCTGCACCTGGCCAACTCCCTCCTCAACCCATAAGCCTCGCTGAGTGCCAGCCTTTTCTGACCTCTCCGCTGAGCCAGGCATTCCTCCTGTGATACCTTGGCTCCTCTTAACTCAGGCTCACCCCCGCTCTGGACACCTGCTGTTCTGATGGTGTTCTCCCACCAGGCACCCCAAAGGCAGGATCTGTGTCCCATAAGGGGCCCTGCCCAGCAAATCTGTCACCTGAGCCAGCAGGGTATGAGAGGTCCTCCTGAAGGGCAGGCCCCAGGGGACAGGAGCCTCGGGTGAGTGCTAAGCCCCATGCAACTGCCCCTTTTAAAAATATTTAAGAGGGACGTGCCAGGCTGGTGTGGTGGCTCATGCCTGTAATCTCAGCACTTTGGGAGGCCAAGATGGATGGATTACTTGAGCCCAGGAGTTTGAGACCAGCCTGGGCAATGTGGCGAGACTCTATCTCTCCAAAAAAATAAAAATATTAGCCAGGTGAGGTGGTGAGAGCCTGTAGTCCCAGCTACTCAGGATGCTGAGATGGAAGGATGGTCTGAGACCGGGAAAGGCAAGGCTGCAGTGAGCTGAGATGGTGCCACTGCACTCCAGCCTGGGTGATTTGAGTGAGACCCTGTCTCAAAAGAAAAGAAAAACAAAAAAAGACATGCCACTTTCTTCCTGCCTCTCTGGAGAAACGGTCATCTTTCAGCACTCCCTACACGCCCCTCCCCTCGAAGCTTCCCAGCCTGGTGTTGAATCTCGGCTTCACTCTTTCCTAATGGCAGGGCCTTGGGTACCTTCCAAATGCTCCGCTGACACCAATTCTCTTCCCAGTTCATTCTCATCAGATGGTGCCATTTGTTTCAACTCCTGTATTAGTCAGCGTTCTCCAGAGAAAAAGAATCAGTAGGGTATGAGAGTGGGAAAGAGAAAGGGGGATTTATTTTAAGGAAGTGGCTTACGTGACTGTGGAGGCTGGCCGGTCTGAAATCTGCAGGGAGGCCAAAGGCTGGAGGCCTCGAGGCAGAGCTGCAGTTCTGGTCCAAAGCCGTCTGTTGGCAGAACCTCCTCCTCCCCTGGGAGGTGCCTCATGACCTCCTAAAGTGGATCTTCTCTTCCATCCGTCTGGTTAATTATGTGACTTGTTTTATTTTGTTCTGTTTTTAAAGATAAAACTATCAAATTATGGAAGATTACCGAACGAGATAAAAGGCCCGAAGGATACAACCTGAAGGATGAAGAGGGGAAACTTAAGGACCTGTCCACGGTGACATCACTGCAGGTGAGCTCTGGCGAGGAGGAAGCAGGCACACGCCTCTTTATTACACCTGAGGATTTTAGGGCTCTAAAAGCCTTCTGAGATTTGAGCCAGAGTCAGGTGCAGACCGTGGCTGGGCTGCTGGCTGCTGGGCAGCCACGGGCATCTCCCTGCCCCTTGCCTCAGTTTCCTCACCAGCAGCATAGAGATGACCACGTTTGTTCTAGGCATTTTGTGAGCATGCAGGGATGGTGCATGGCTATAACGTGTTTTTCACCTGCAGCTGAGGGTGGAGAGCAAGGCAGATAATCTCTTGTTATAAGAAGGGGGAAACTGAGGCCCAGAGAGAGACAGTGACTCACCTGAAACTGCTCAACTGAGTGAGTAGGCAGAGGCAGAAGGAGAATGGGTTAGCAGAGCTTTGTGGCTCCTGAGTCCTTTACTGAGGGCAGAGGGACGCCTGGACCATGTGAGGCCTGCAGCATCTACAAAGGCCTGAAACAGACATACCTGAAACAGACACCACGTGCCCAACATCCAGTGAGCTGCAGAAATATAAAGCGGTAGTCAATGCTCTTCCTGAGAAGAAGAAATAAATGTTTAAATACATTGGCTTAAATGACCGGCAAATTGCACAAATAAATTCTGAGGAAGTGGGCAGCCAATTAGCTTCGATGTTGAGTAATGAGGGTGATGGTGCCCCCTGCCCCACCCCCAGTCCCAAGAAAGGTTATGAGGGTTTCATGTAGAGGGAGGGATACAGCGACACATCTTGATCGCCCTGGTGTTTGGGGCAGAGCCAGTGGCCTTCATAAAAATCCTGTTTATGTCGCTCCCAGTGTTGGAGGTTTTTCTCTGTAAGTCACACACATCCCAAGACGCTTGACTGTCACTGAGAACGTGGGTGCCCTGGTCTGTCCTCATCCTGCCTCTCACCTTGTTTGCTTCTGATTTCACCCACGCCATGCCAACCCTGCACAGTGTTTTACCCACCCTGTGCAGTTCACACTGGAGGCAGCTGTTGTTTACTGAGGAGCTGCTCCACGCTAGACCCTGGGCTAGCCCTTGGGGCCCTAGAAGTGAGCAAGGTTCAACTCGGTACCTGTCCCCAAAGTGTCCCCAGCCCCCAAGGAAACAGACGTGGAATCATCATCACACTGGCGGTCAGTGCTGTGACAGAGGGACACAGAGAGGCCGTGGGCACCCCAGGAGGCCTTTCTTTACTTGGTCAATTTGGTGAACTCCCATACATCCTATCAAACCCTGCCGGCCTTCACCTCTGTAAAGCCTTTCTGCACAGGCCAGATGAAAAGTGTGATCTTTCCTGTATCCACTCTTGCCTTTTGCATCCAACACTGTCTGTCCTTAGTATCTGTATCTTCCTTGACCCTCACCTTGACTAGACTGTGGCTTCTGTGGAGGCAGCATGCTTTACTCATGAAACCCCCAAACCTTAGGGAAGGTTTTCTTTTCTCTCTTCCTCCCTTTACTAAAAAACTGGCTTTGAGATCTGGTTTGGTGGATGGCAGCGAATGGCTGGAGCACTGGGCAAATTGGGTCCCAAGGCTGCCCGGAGAAAACAGAAAGCAACGTTGCCAAAAGGAAGGGGAACGCAGATTGAGATGCCAAGACTTTGCTGGGCCATTGATGCTCTGCCCTCCTCCAGAGCTGCTGGACTCCCTGTCTCTCCTGAGAGTCCAGGGATCCCCATGGTGGGCAGTGGCTGCACCCTGAAGGAAGGGAAGGTTAGCAGCTTACCTAAAATATCTGGCACAGGAATACATGCAGGGAGGATGCCTTGGAGGAGTCCAGACACATTAACACCAACTCCCAGGCACACAACCTAGAAGCAAAGACACAGAGGCAGCAACGCAAAAACCACCCAGATCCAGGCTGGCACTCACACCGGTGCTGCACACACACACTCACACACACACACGCACACACATGCACATACACGTATACTCTTTCATGCATGCACACTTATATGCACACACTCATACATGCACTCTCAGCCATGCACACTCCCACACACAAACACGCTGGGTGCCCTGGTGTGTGGGAAAATTTAATGTGGGCTGCAGAGTTGCCTCTGCTCCAAAGGAGCTCAGTGCTTGTCACTCTGACTGCAGCACCGAGGCTGTCACCTCCCATCTCAGCTGTTCCCTGAGAGCTCAGGGACACAGCCCATTCATTCATTCACTCACACATTCACTCATTCACTGGAGAGCCTCTCTGCTAGGCCTTGGACTGAGTGCCAGAGAGATGGAGAGATAAGCAAGAGGTGACGCCTCGCTAGCTAGGAAAGCTGATGGGACCAGATGACAGCCTCAGGGTTGGTCAGGGCTGTGCGAGGGACCTTCGGGGCTGTGAAAGTCCAATGTCTGATGCCATGGCAAGGACCCTCACACCAGCCATCTGAGATGAAAGTTCGTATGAGTCAGGCTAATTCCACCGCTGTAACAAAACAACCCCATCAGTCCAGGGCTGAGCTTGGAAATGCATTTCTCACTATGGGAAGGTTCAGTGTGGGTGTGCTGGTTGGGATACAGTTCTCTTGCAGGCTCCTTCCATCCCCATCCCGTGAGTCTCAGTCCCTAAGGCTTGGGTCCTCACCTTCCACCATGGGGAGTTGCTCCCGCTGCTTAACTGTATCAGGGCCAGGCATCACTTTGCTCACATCCCATTGGTCAGAACTAGTCACATGACCATGCCTGGGCACAAAGCCTGCTGGGAAATGTAGTCCACATGTAGACGGCTGTTTCCCAGTGACAGTACTGTGTTGCAGGAGGGAGGTGAGGAGGCTTGGTAGACAATTGGCTGGCTCTGCCACATTATCTTTCCATTTCATTTTAGAGTTAAGGAAATTGGGGTATAGGAGGGTTCAGACACTTATTCACAGACCCACAGCGGGTAAGCTTTCATGCCTCTCATGCAGGGCTGGTGGGTGGCAGGCATTTGCCATCTGTCACTGCCTATTTCAGACCACGGAGGATCAGGATGGACGCCCACCCCTGTGTTCCAGCCTCCAGTTTGGATCACGTGCCCACGGCATGCTATGTCCTCATGCCGCTGCCTAGCCTTCACCTCCTCCCTGCCTCCCCATCCTCTGCAGGTGCCGGTGCTGAAGCCCATGGACCTGATGGTGGAGGTGAGCCCTCGGAGGATCTTTGCCAATGGCCACACCTACCACATCAACTCCATCTCCGTCAACAGTGACTGCGAGACCTACATGTCGGCGGATGACCTGCGCATCAACCTCTGGCACCTGGCCATCACCGACAGGAGCTTCAGTATCCTTCACTGTGGCCTGGCCGGTGCCTCCCACAGGCAGGGTGGCTTCCGGTGGGCGGTGGGTTTGGTTTGGTTGGCAGCCAGCTGGTTTGGGGGTGGCTGCATTGTTTAACTTCTTCAGTGAGGCACCTCTGGCTCCTAGTGTGCGTGTGAGGCCCAGATACAGAATCATATGTCACGTCTGTTTCTGAAAACCACAAAAATCACGGTTGCTGAGCATTGCACGTAACCCATTGCCTCCTCCAGGGTGGCCATGATCCCCCTCATCCTGGGGCCTCACCAGTGGCCAGGAAGGAGACAGAGTTCAGGGTTCAGCTGCTCTGGACGAGGGACTGCTGGCCTGGCTCAGCGTCCACTGAAGGCCCTTTGGGGCCCTCCCCACCGGGGCCCAAGGCAGGCTGTGTTAGCCTAGGAGGACCAGCACTGGGGCCCCAGCCAGGGCTTTGGGTGCAAACCAGGGTGTCAGAAGCCCAGCTGGGTTGGGGTCCTGAGAGCCCCCTGCTCGATGTTCCCGTGTCAGGGCAAGCTGGGGGCAGCAGCGTTGACAATTCCCGCCAACTGCTGAGGACAGAGCTTGTGATGGCATGAGCACCGGCCTGCAGGCAGGGCAAGGCTTGACCTGCTGGCGGGAGTGGGAGGCGGGGGCTGGTGGGCGGGCAGGCAGGTCACGGAGATGTCACTATTCTGCATACAAACAATGATAATAATAATTATAATAACATATAGTGAGGCTCTGTGTGCCAGGCTCTGTGACTAACATCAACAAGCATTCATTGTAACTCATTTCATCTTCACAGCAACCCTATGAGGTAGGTACTGTTATAAGTCTCCTTTACAGATGAGGAAACTGAGTCACAGAGCACTCAAGTTAACTAGCTCAAAGCTCACAGCCAGCAAGTGTCAAAACTGGGCTTGAAACCCAGGCCCTCAGGCCCTAGACTCCCCGCTTCTAACCTCCACACTACACTGCCCTTTGTGGAGGATGCCGCCCAGGTGTGTCTTGGAAGGGGTGGGAAGACCCTCCTGAGAGCCTCCATGTAACCGATGGCCTCCCAACTCCAGGCAGCCTGGGCACCCAGCACCGGTCACCAGTGGGCTGCATCCCTCGGGGCAGTAGAAGCCAGGATAGCTGTGGGGAGCAGGGGAGGCGGGGAGCAGTCCGGGAAGGGTGAAAGAGAGTAAAAAATGGCTTTCGTGGGCTGAGAGCCAGGCACAGCCAGAGACCCCTGGGCAGGGAGACCCTCAGGAAACAGCAGGAAGGGAGCAGAGCAAAGCGTCGAATGTCCCCTGAGCCAGCCAGAGGGTGCGGGGCACATGTGTGGGTTTCGGAGGCAGAAAGTCTGTTTGGGTCTGACTGTCACCTTCAAGCTCTGTGACCCTGGGTGAATGACGTCTCTCTCTGAGCCTCCGTCTTTTCAATCATCCCTCCTCATAGAGCTGCAGGGTACCGTCAGTGAACCCCTCTGTGTGATGTGCCCAACACTAAGTCAGCACTTGGTGGGTGTCAGGAAACATCAGACACTCTGCCTTCTCCTGTCCCGAAAGCATGGAGTGCCCAGAGCTAGGAGGCTGGATTGGGATGGCCAGAAAGGTTCCAGGAAGGATTGGGACCCGAGCCGCCTTGAAGGTCAGATTTCTCTGTACACAGGGGGCTGAGCTGGACATCTGTCTGACCCTCCATTGAAGCTGAAAGGCTATCGGGCCCCACCAGTCCACAGTGCTCACAGCTGCGGTTGGTTAGATCTTCCTGCTGCACGAGCATGTTTGATGTGGGTAACTGTAAGAGCGCTTCAGGCCAGGTGGCTTCAGGGGCTGGAGCAGCATGGGCGATGGCTCTCTGGGCTGATCGCCTCTGCTGTCTTCTGTGGCTTCAATCGCAGGTGCCCGTAGTTCGCGCCCCACCCTCCCAGAATACAGGACAGGAGAAATGAGACCAGTTCTCTCTGAACTGTCCCACCAGGACCCTAGATGGCACCCTGTGGGCTCTCACTGGGGGTGAATGCCTTGCTGTGATTGGCCAGGCCGGACTCCTGTATCTCTCCCTGGTGCTGGAGGAAGTCAGCTCCACCCCCAGCCCCTGGATGTGGGGGAGAGGCAGTCTCCTAGCAGGGGCTGCAGGTCTGCAGATGGGGAGGGTGTGGGGCTCACTGAGTGGCCTAGACAGTACCGTACCGTTTACAAATCAGCCTGCCATTCGCTGTCTCACTTGGTGCTCAGAGACAGTGGTAATGTGATGATCACCCCATTTCACAGATGAGGAAATGGAGGCTGGGGGAGATGAGGGATTGGCCCAGAGTCCCCATTTAGCAGGGGCAGAGCCGGAGCTCATGCTCGGGCCTCCATGCTTGGTCCAGGGCTTTTGCCCTGGCTTTGGCCTGCCCCCTGCAGCCCTGGGACAGTGGCAGCCACCCTCCTCCAGCCCCCGCCTCCTTCCTGCTGGACTCGGGTGGGGATGGTAATTGCGGTTTTTCTCTCCGGGCTGCTGTGAGGATTCCGTGACACTGTGGGTGCCGAAGCCCTTTCTGAAGAACCGTGAAGCCCTGGAGGATGGAAGGGATGCTGCTTCGTTTCATGTATTCGGCTATTCATTCCCTGTGCCTTTCTACTCCCAGGTCCACCCTGAGCCCTGGGGACACGGGGATGAATGGCAGAAACTCAACCCTTCCCTGGAGGGCTCGGGGGCTGCGGGGGACACAGCCCTGCCATGGCAGTGGAAGGGAGGGAGCCATCCTTGCTGTAGCCCAGGGTCTGGACAAGCTGCTGTGGGGGCCGCCGAGGAAGCCAGAGAAGGAATTTGGGTAGGAAGCTCCCTGGGCTCGAGGAGGCTGCCTGAGAGCATGGGTGTGCGGGAGGCGGACGCATGAGGAGGCGGAAGGTGCCGGAGCTGTGGCGCTGTGGATGGTGTGAGCAGGGGGCTTTCTCCTGGGGCGGGGGCCCCGAAAGCCAGTCATTCACACAACCCCCACAGCTCTGACTGCCTCCGCATGCCCCACAGGCTTCCATTTACTTTTCCCATTAAAAAAAAATTGTTTTCTTTAAATCAAGTTGCTTTATTTTTGCCTAAGTAACTTTCTTTTGAAAGGGAATTGAATTTCACCATCCTAAGTTAAAGTATCACATACCATAAACAGGAGGCAGCCGCAACCCTAAAGGCGATGCACACAAAATGGTGGGAATAAGATCCAGCCTCAGGCCTGTTGGAACCTTCCGTAATAATAGACCGCTCTGTCTGCACTTACCTGGCAGCAGCCACCAGCCCTATGTGCCTACTGAGTGCCTAAAATGTGGCTTGGTGACTGAGGAGCAACATCGTTAATTTGATTTAGTTCTGGTTAATCATACTGCAAATGAAATAGCCACCTGTGGCCAGCGGCTACTGAACAGGACGCTGCAACCTCTCTCCAGGTTGCCCTTAGACCCTGAAGCTGGTTCTCTCTGAAAAGATGGAGGTAAACATGTGCTTCAGTGTTAAGGTGGGAGAGTGAAAACAGAGACATCCCCCCTCATTCATCAGAAGGGTTGAATCCTGTCTTGGTGTCTGCACCTATATTACGTTACTGGAGGCTGTGCTGACTTCCCACCTCCCTGCTTCCGGGGGACGGGAAGCTATCAAGCTATTGATGTACTGTAAACAGGGGCGTGTCACTAGTCAGCTTTGGAGGTGCCATGGGTGTGTGTCGTGGGTGAACTGGATTCTAGCTGACAAGGCTGGCGGCCTGGGGACCAGCAAGGAGACCCGGGGAGAGAGAGTGAGAGGCAGGTCCAGAGCGTGGCCATGGTGGGAGGTGGTGGAGGAGTGAGATTGTAAGGATGGAGATGTCATAGATTTGGGTGGTATCATAACTCTTTTTGGATCGGGGTGGCCACAGGACATTTGAACAAGTTGGTTGTGAATAAGAAAAGGGGGTTGCTTCATCCCAGGACTGCAAAGTCCTCCCTGGCCATTACCATGAGCCTTGCCTCCTGCCCCGTCCCAAACACACAGATTGTGCCCTGTCCACATGTTGCAGAGCACACCATTTACCAGCAGGTATTTATTAAGCACCTACTGTGTGCCAGGCCTCGTGGGTGATGCTGGAACTAGATAAGATTCTGCCTGCAGGAGTGGACACATGATAAACCATTGGTAAAACACCCGGCTTTGGAGCAGGTGGTCCGTGGATGCTACGGGGAGGCGGTGGCCCAGCCAGCACAGCCGTGTACATTTCTCTCCAGCCACGCCTGCTGCTGGCTACAGGACTCAGGTCGGTGGAGGGTGAGCCAGGGGTGTGGTTTTTGCCAAGTGATGATGTAGATATGGAGCTGATGGTGTGTGCAAGGGAGTGAAAATGATGATTATTGATCAAAGAATCTGAGCCAGGCGAGGGACAGTGACAAGGGAGGAGTGTCGGCAGATCGGGGGCCTCGGTGGATCCTGGGAACATCCCTGGCCGCACACCCTGCCATGTAACTGCGTGTCAGATCTCTGTGTAACTTCCCATTCTGTGAAAATTACTGTATTAATTCATCGAAATGTAAAGCACCCTGGCCTTAGCGATAGAAGAATGTGTGTCTATAGCATGTGCAAGATTCTGAGCTGGGCTTGAGGCAGCCCTGACCAGTCAACTTAGGCATTTGGCAGGAGTTGAGTGGAGTCTCCAGGGGCACGTGGTAGCCATGGAAACCTCCCTGATTGGATCAATTCATTGGGGAACCTCAGTGCACCTGGCGCTCCCCATGGCCTGTTGCCGCTTGACTCCCCATGGCCTGCTGCCGCAGTGACAAGACACGGACCCAGGGTTCACACCACAGAGACAAGCCTCACTTGGCAGGGAAGGTGTCGGGACTGTGGGCTGCAGGTGCCGCGATGGGACTGACAGCGGCGGAGTAATGAGAGGAGGCGTTTCATTTCTGACATGGGAGGAGGCCAGAACGGCAGCTGAGGCCCCATGCAGAGCTGGGAATTGCTCTGAATTTTTGAGACACCTTTTGAGCAGATCTCAGTAGGATGGATTCTGGCTGTCAGAGGGTGACAGTTGTGATTAGTCCTGACAAGAAAAACCCAGGGTCGGGAGGCCTGTGCCCACGCAGAGCCAGGGGAAGGCGTGGGCTGGACTTAGGGTTCGCGTCCTTTTGACCCTTGCTGTCTGGGGTCCTCACTTGGCCCGATGACGCTGTTCAGTCCTCCGTGCCCACTGGAGTTTTCCACTGCGTCATGTCTCCTGAGTCCAATCACTAACACTTTCCGTCTCAGCAAAATTGACTTTTAGTAACCGTATCAAGAGAAAGGAAAACGATTTTCAGTAAAGGAGAAAAAGAGGGCATTGCTTTGACCATTGGACAATGAGAAAGGTGACTCAGAGGACATCTCTGCTGGAATGCCGTCATTGGCTCTCAGATGGAGGGAGGGAGCCTGGTGATACCATGGCTCCGTGACCTGTCTCGGTGTAGTCACCAAGGCTCAAGCAAGAGGAGCCCTCCCAGCCTCCTCCCTCTCCCTCACCCTCAGAATGGAAACAGGTGCTGAGCCCTCTCTACTCTCCCCTGACACTTGCCCGAATCTCTCCCTGCCCTGCACAGAGCTTTCTGCACAGCTGTGAAATCGGCCCATCAGAGCCTCTGGTCTGACCATGTCAGCTCCCCTAAAAGCTCTCAGGAGTTCCCCTCTGGCTTCTGGAGAAAGCCTGAGCCCGTCCACAGTGCCCTGTGCCTTTGGTGATCAGCCCCTGCCTACCTCTCGGGTCACACTGGCTCACTCCTTCAGCCACTGGGTCCCTGGCGTGGGGCAGGGTGGGGTGGAGCACTGCCATCCGCCATCCCTTCTCCTGACCGTGCCATCTGCCTCTTTGGCCTGGCTGACTCCTGCTTGCCCACATGCAGTATCTCACAGCCCACTGCCTGGGACAGCCTCTGTCCTGTCCCTGCCACACCACCCAGGCTGGTCAGAGCCCCTCTAAGCCTGCAGCTCCTTGGCTGCCCCCTGGTCCCACTGAGTTTTCTGCCTCCCCCATTTTGTGGTGAAAGCCCTGAAATGAGGAACCCGGGGTGAGGCCTCTCTGCATGCCCTGCGTGGTAGGCTTTCAGGGCGTAAGTACCCCGAAAGTAGGCTTTCATAAGTACCTTGATAGGAGGTGCTTATGAACGGTTATAGGTGGAGTGGGCTGGAAGTTCACCATCTCCATGTGGTCTTAGGATACAGACACCTCCTTGTTGATCTGGGCTCGTGGGGAATCAGAGACCCCAAACCCTAAAGTGCGAGAGAAGGAGCCTGGGCTTTGGGCTCTGGCGGCCCTGGGCTCAGACCCATTGCTCAGCTTTCTGGGCCATCAGCTTCCCTGAATGCAAAATGGGAAATTTCCTTTTTATAAGGATATTTGTAAGGTCTAAAGAAATCTTTCCCATAAAGAGCCTGGTGCCTAATTGGAGCCCAGCAAGAGGATGGTTTATTTTGTCTCTTAAATAACAGCCCCTCAGATATTTAAGGTTGGTTCTCATAAAATCCCTGCATCTCTGATGGGTAAAACTCCTTTTTCCACGGTGCAGTTTCAACATCTGTTTAAGCAACCTCTCGCGCCCTTTAATACCAATATTTTGAGACTGTTAATGCAGCACTGGGTGATTTTTCTTGTGTCTGATGCTTCTTGAAGGTAACAAATTGCACAGGAAGTCTCAGTGGATGGACCTCTGCTTTATTTTTAGCACCCAGAGAATTTTAAAGAGGGTTCGATTGATTTTTCTCTCCCTTAGTGATTTCTCCTGGTAGGAACTGGCATCGCACCAAGCCTCGGCCTGGAGCACATTTTTCTAATTCCCATTTACAGAGCAGGTCCCGTGGCCAGGTGGGCTGGAGGGGGTGCAGCAACTCACCACAGGAGGCTCAGAACTCTCATCAGCCCATGCCTGCCTGAAGACTCAGCTTGTCCTCTGTGCCAGGAACAAAGGAGGGAGCAGACACGGTCCCTCTGCTTGCAGGCTCTATGCTGGGCCAAGGGATCCCGAGCCTGGGCTCCACCCCTGCGTCTGCCACTGACCCTGATCACTCAGTCTTTCTGTACCCCTTTATCTCATCCACCCCATGGGAGTATGTCTCCTGTACCGGGAGCTGTGAAGGGAGAATGGCAGATGAGTATGGGGCCTGATGCGACGCAGACACGCAACCCTCACCGGCCCACGATCCACTGTTGGGCACCTTACAGGCTGCCTCTTCATCCTGCCCATGGTGCTAATTTAGAGAGGGAGATTGGGATGCCCTGCTCAGAAATGCTCTGTTCGCAGCATATCAGATATGTACAACTGACGGCCGGGAGTCTGGACCCCTGGGTTCTGACTGCAGCTCTGCCGCTAGCTGCCTGCGGTTCTGTGCATTCACTGGTTCATTCAGTAGCACTGGCCGAGAGTCTGCTCTGTGTTGAACATTGGTGCTAGGGAGGCAGACAGGGTCTCTGGCAGGGCCTGCAAGTATAGTTGTATGGGGTGTCTGCTGCCCCAAAGAGGTGATGATCCAAGCCAAGCACCTTGGGAAGAAGGGACTCTTGTTTTTTTAGTTCGGCAAGGAAGAGCCGTCTTTTAATAATTGGTGCAAAGGCACTTTGTGAGTGAATGGGGATCCTGATGCTGCCTGGGTGAACTTTCTAGGTGAGCAAGAAGATACTCTTCTTCTTGCTCAAGCCTCAGTGAGTCCCGTGATCCCATCATCCGAATGTACCCTGAGCCCACCTGCCTCTCTGCCCCCCACATGTGTCCAGTCCACTGTCTCACCCTGATCGTGATGGTGACCTGACTGGCCTCCCTTCTTAGGTCTAAGAGCCAGATTGCCAGAGCTCAGACCTTGGCCCCAAGACATAGGGATTCTGCAGCCTCGGTCAGCTCACTTGGGCTCTCTGTGCCCCAGCTCCTCACCTGTAAAGTGAGGAGAAGCCCCTGTTGACACCATGTGGCTGCTTGAGGACTGGGTGCTATGATAATATGTGGGAAGCCTTTAGCGCAGTGCCTGGCAAATCACTGAGCTGCAGGATCATTGCTTCATCAGCTGTGTTTCCCCAGGTGTTTCATTACAGTCTGTTCTCCTACAACATGAGAAAAAAAAAAAAAAAATGACAAGATCATGTCACTCCCTGCTCAGAACCCTTCAGCAACTTCTCCCAACTTGGAGTAACTCCGCCCCTTTCTGTGGCCTCCGAGGCCCTGCAGGAGCTGGCCCTGGCCCCTCCCTGTCTCACTTCTTCCTCTCTCCCCTTGCTCCCTTGGCTCAGCCTTCCTGGCCCCTACTCTTCACCATATTTCCAGCCATCTCCTGCGGCAGAGTCATTTTGCACTGGCTGTTCCTTCTGTCTGTGAAGTTTCTCCACCCTCATCCGCTCAGTGGACACCTTCTCAGAGAGACCCTCCTTGATCAGTCTGTCGGAACTAGTCCCTCCCCTCCCTGACTCCCTCGAGCCCCTTCCCTTAAGACTTGGCCTCTACCTCATTCCCTGTTCGTTTCCCGACTCTGCCTCCTGGACTGGCGGCTTCATGAGAGCAGGGACCTTGTTTGGTCTACCTGGAGTAATGCCTGGTCCAGAGTAGATGCTCAAAGAATGGAACCAGCATAATAAAGTGAGATGGGTGTTAGGGTAAGGTGGGGAGGACCCTGGTCTCCTTAGAAAGTCCTTGATGGAAAGGCATTGGCACTGAGGCTTCTGTCCTGGGCCTGCCATGTGGTCCCCTGGCAGGTTGCTTCACCTTCCTGGACACCAGTTTCTCCTTCTCTTGGCTGGACTGGTGTCCTGAAGCTGGCTTTCATTTAGACGGGTGAGCTATCCTTGCCAGGTCTCCCTTGATCTGGTTATGTGCAACCTTGTGTCTTGCTAGCTGCTGGCATGACACAAGGTCACACATGGCTTGTAACAGCCAGGTGTGCACATCTCTTCCCAAATCCAGCTTCATGGGCATCTCTTTGGCAGCTTGAATTTGGCCATGGTGGTAGTATTTCTTTTCTTTTTCTGTTTCTTTTATTTCTTTCTTTCTTTCTTTTTGAGATGGAGTCTCGCTCTGTCCCCCAGGCTGGAATGCAGTGACTCGATCTCGGCTCACTGCAGTCTTCACCTCCCGGGTTCACGCCATTCTCCTTCCTCAGCCTCCCGAGTAGCTGGGACTACAGGAGCCCGCCACCACACCCAGCTAATTTTTTGTATTTTTAGTAGAGACGGGGTTTCACTGTGTTAGCCAGGATGGTCTCGATCTCCTGACCTCGTGATCCGCCTGCCTTGGCGTCCCAAAGTGCTGGGATTACAGGTGTGAGCGACCGCACCCAGCCTGGTGGTAGGATTTCTACAGATATCTACAAACACTACAAAATCAATCTCTCCCCTCCCCAGAAGAGAGGGCATTGTTCAAGTTACCAGCACATAACTGCTCTGGAGTCTTCACAAGGCCAGGCAGTTGGTCAGTCAGCCTCCACCATGACTGAGGGCTTCCTGCGTGCAATGGCGCTGTCCGGCTCTCTGTTGTGAGCGCTTGCTGCGTCGAGGTCAGCATCTCCACCTCCCACCCCACTGTCACTATTTGCTATGTTACACGGTGTTCTGAGCACACTGCCCATGTTAACTGGTTGAATTTTTGCAACAACACAATGTGGTAGGCATTATTAATATCCCCCTTTTACAGATGAGGAAACAAAGCCACAAGAAGTTTCAATAATCTACCCAAAGTCAAACGGGGAAAGGGGGTGCCAGGGCTGGGATTCAGACTTAAGCCGCCTGGATGCAGAGCCATGCACTTAACTGTCATGCTACACTGCCTCTCAGGCATGATGGTAACAACCCCAGTTGCAGCCTGCCTGGCGCTGGGGTGAACAAATGCAGGATGCCACCGGTTGCATTTCACTCTCATGACCACTGACCAGGTGGGGGCTGTCACTGTCCCAACTCTGCAGAATGGAGAGGGGCTCTGAGAGGTGGGCTCCTTTGCCGAAAGACGCTCTGAGCCCAGTGTCCTTCTGATGGCCTGCCCAGCTCTGTTGAGACAGCCATATTTCTAGGTTCTTGCTGTAGGTCCTGTGGAAAGACAGGCCCAATTGCAGGATAGATTGGAGGTTATTTTGCGATGAGCATGGCTGTCAGTAGCTGTATGGCAGTCCTCACATTTGCCCTGCAGGTGGCATAGTAGAGGTGTGCACCCCTGGCCTGCCTCCTGTCCCTCCCTGATCCTCACGTTTGCCCTGCAGGTGGCATAGTAGAGATGTGCGACCCTGGCCTGCCTCCTGTCCCTTCCTGACAGACCTCCCTGGCATTTCTAGAACTCACTCCCTGTTAAAATGACCCCAGTCCTGAGCCCTAGACCCTTGGCCTGCTTCCCTCTTCAGGATGGGTCCTGCCACTTCCAGCCTCATGTCAGGACCCCTCTACCCTCATAGCTCACACTCCCTGGAGCCTCTCCCTCCCTCTTAGCACCCTTAGAACTCCCCTCCTTTTGGACAGAACCCATGCTCCCTCCAAGTCCTGCTGGTGCCGCATCCTCTCCAGCCTGGCTCTTGCCCTTTCTGCCTCCCTCCCTCATGCTCAGCCACCCAGCCTCTCACACCTCTGAGCCTTGCACTCCCACTCTTCAACCCTCTCACCCCCTCCAACACACACACACACACACACACCCCCCAAACACTTTCCCACCTGCTGACTCTGCTGGGATAACTCCTACTCACCATGGGCTTCAGAGGACCCTTCCCTGACTCTACACCATCTCAGGGCCTCATTATAAGTCTCTGACATGAGCACCTGTGTCTCTCTTAGGCTATTGATCGATCATGGAGCTAAATCTGCTTCCCTGCCAGGCTGGGAGCCCCGGCAGTCAGGGCAGGGTCTGGTCTGCTCCTTCTCAGTGCTGTCGGGGTATAGCTGCCTGGGTGCACATCCCATCTCTGTCCAACCTTGGATTCCCTCTCCCAGTTCTTGGAAACCAAGGCATGCCATTTGCCATAGACCCTCCTAGTCCTCCCAGGGGGTGACAAGCACTGTAACTTTTGCATCCTGCTTAGTTGTATGCTTTTTTCCCCAGAGGGAGAGAAAACTCTGATTGGGAATTCTAATTTAACTAACTTCAATTTAACTGTAGCCGTGTGCTGGGTCCTGTGACATATGTCATCTGGTGAAATCCTCATTACAGCCCTGCAAAGCAGAAGTTACCAGCCCATTCTACAGATAAGAGAAGCAGAGCACAGAAAGGCTGCGTTTTCAAGAGGTCACACAGATGTTAGGCAGTGGGGCTGGACTTTCAGGCTCTGGGCTTTGTGATTCAGAAGTCAGGACTTCCTTTTTCATAGCTTGGTTGATTCCATTCTAAGCACTTATGAATCACCTGAGCTGGGCTGTGGCAGAGCTGTGAAGATGGGCTCATCACACAGAGAGCGTGCAGGGCTCAGTGGCTTGTGCAGTGAGTGGTGAAATAGAACAGCACCTTTCCCATGGTTCCAGCAAGCTGGGTTCTGCTCCCCAAGAGGAATTGCATCATCATTAAGGTGTTTTGAGCAGAGACGGGAAGGAGGCTGTTACAGGCTAGATTGTGTCTGCCCATCCCCATTCATGTGTTAAACCCTAACTCCCAGAACCTCAGAATGAGACTGTATTGGGAGACAGGGCCTTAAAGGGGTGATTAAGTTAAAATAAGGCTGGTAGGGTGGACCCTAATCCAATCTGACTGGTGGTCTTATAAGAAGAGGTGATTAGAACCCACAGAAAGATGCTAAGACGCAGGAATGAGAATGTGAGGACACAAGAAGGCAGTCCCTTTCAAGCTGAGGAGATGGGCCTCAGAAGGAGCCATCCCTGCTGACACCTCGTTATTGGACTTCGGGCCTCCATAGCTATGAGAAACACATGTTGATAAGCCACTTGGTCTGTGGCATTTTGTTACAGCAGCTAGGAATCCTCCTGTAGGGTCTGACATGCCTCGGTCTGAGTGCTTGCAGCTCATGTTTGTAGTCAGGTCATCTTTTGGAGAAGATTTGCTGAAAAAGTAGTTTTTCAAGATGACCTCCGTGTGCAGGAGGCCTTCTAGGGCACCTCCACATCCAGAATCCCTGGTGAGTTCATGCGGGAGGCCTTTCGTGGCTCTTGGCAGGGCTGCCTCCATGCCTAACTCCAGTGGCTGCTTGGTTGCCATGGCGACAGCTTCCTCCATCCTGAGAGCAGACTCCTGCCGAGACATCTGGATGAGCCTCACTGTGCTCGGTGAAATTGGTGGAGCCCAAGGCTGCAGCCCTCTCTGTCATGGATCCCTGCCCTGCACCCAGCGTCCCCCTTGCTGAGGACACAAGCCAGTCTAGCCAGCCTGGCATCAGGGTCCTTGGGGTGCCGACCCCATGGGGAAAGCTGTAGATGGTGTGGAAATGAGTTTACTCCAGAACTGCGGGAGGGAGGCTGACTGGAAGTTAGGGAGCCAGGATTTCAGTCCTTACACTGCCAGGGCTCCGCGTGTGGCCCTGGGCAAATCGCTGCTGGCCCTGGGCCTCCCTCTCCTCCTGGGTGGGGTTGGCACATGGGCAGTTCCTGCCTGCAGGGGTGGCCTCTTTGCCTGGCCTGTGCTAGGGCACGGCTCTCTGGGGTTATTACCATGTCTCAAAGTTCAGTTACTTGCTGTGGTTTTTAGATTAGCTTGTTGTGGGGTCTCCACTGGGGCCCATCATGATGTGAACGAGTACTTGGACACTGCTTTGGCGTTTGTGGAGTGCTTTGCATACCTGCTCCTCACTTGAGCTCCTTGCTGGACTGAACCAGTGATGCTTCTTCATTTCACGTACCTGGCTTTATTTCCAGTCAGCAGAGATTTGCCCCGTAGAGGAGCAAGCAGCCCTTGGTTCCTGTGCCCTTCTTACAGGAGAGGACGACCGGGGTGCAGACTGGTGCAGCTTGGCTGCCGTGGCTCCTGGAGGTGCAGCCACCTTCTCCAGCCTCATGTGGGGCTGGTGTGGCTGAGCTCGCGTGGCTGGGCTCCAGGAGAGCAGGCCGTGCCTCTGGTAGCAGGAGATGAAGGAGTTTCTTTTTTTTTCACAGGTGAAATAAATTTTAATGATAAAATTATTTTAGTAATAAAAATCGTAATAATACAATTTAACTAAAGATACCCCAAATATTATCATTTCAACATTGGCACTAGCTACATTTCAAGTGCTTTTTTTTTATTATTATACTTTAAGTTCTAGGGTACATGTGCACAACGTGCAGGTTTGTTACATATGTATACATGTGCCATGTTGCTTTGCTGCACCCATTAACTTGTCATGTACATTAGGTATATCTCCTAATGCTATCCCTCCCCCCTCCCCCCACCCCACAACAGGTGCCAGTGTGTGATGTTCCCTTTCCTGTGTCCAGGTGTTCTCATTGTTCAGTTCCCACCTATGAGTGAGAACATGCGGTATTTGGTTTTCTGTCCTTGTGATAGTTTGCTCAGAATGATGGTTTCCAGCTTCATCCATGTCCCTGCAAAGGACATGAACTCATCCTTTTTTATGGCTGCATAGTATTACATGGTGTATATGTGCCACATTTTCTTAATCCAGTCTATTACTGATGGACATTTGGGTTGATTCCAAGTCTTTGCTATTGTGAATAGTGCCGCAATAAACATACGTATTCAGGTGTCTTTATAGCAGCATGATTTATAATCCTTTGGGTATATACCCTGTAATGGGATCTCTGGGTCAAATGGTATTTCTAATTCTAGATCCTTGAGGAATCGCCACACTGTTTTCCACAATGGTTGAACTAGCTTACAGTCCCACCAACAGTGTAAAAGTGTTCCTATTTCTCCACATCCTCTCCAGCACCTGTTGTTTCCTGATTTCTTAATGATTGCCATTCTAACTGGTGTGAGATGGTATCTCATTGTGGTTTTGATTTGCATTTCTCTGTTGACCAGTGATGATGAGCATTTTTTCGTGTGTCTGTTGGCTGCATAAATGTCTTCTTTTGAAAAGTATCTCTTTATATCCTTTGCCCACTTTTTGATGGGGTGGTTTGATTTTTTCTTGTAAATTTGTTTAAGTTCTTTGTAGATTCTGAATATTAACCCTTTGTCAGATGAGTAGATTGCAAAAATTTTCTCCCATTCTGTAGGTTGCCTGTTCACTCTGATGGTAGTTTCTTTTGCTGTGCAGAAGTTCTTTAGTTTAATTAGATCCCATTTGTCTATTTTGGCTTTTATTGCCATTGCTTTTGGTGTTTTAGTCATAAAGTTCTTGCCCATGCCTATGTCCTGAATGGTATTGCCTAGGTTTTCTTCTAGGGTTTTTATGGTTTTAGGTCTAACATTTAAGTCTTTATTGCATCTTGAATTAATTTTTGTATAAGATGTAAGGAAGGGATCCAGTTTCAGCTTTCTATATATGGCTAGCCGATTTTCCCAGCACCATTTATTAAATAGGGACTCCTTTCCCCATTTCTTGTTTTTGTCACGTTTGTCAAAGATCAGATGGTTGTATATGTGTGGTGTTATTTCTGAGGCCTTTGTTCTGTTCCATCGGTCTATATCTCTGTTTTGGTACCAGTACCATGCTGTTTTGGTTACTGTAGCCTTGTAGTATAGTTTGAAGTCAGGTAGCGTGATGCCTCTACCTTTGCTCTTTTTGCTTAGGATTGTCTTGGGAATGGGGGCTCTTTTTTGGTTCCCTATGAACTTTAAAGTAGTTTTTTCCAATTCTGTGAAGAGTCATTGGTAGCTTGATGGGGAGATGAAGGAGTTTCCATAAAAACCTCTGCATACCCAAGGACTATACGGGAGGCCTGTGTGGATCACACCTCCTGTGTCCTTGGCAGGGATGGCTGCAGACCTCACTCTTTGGTGGAAGAAACCCCGTTTTGCTGACTCCCCCAGGTGCAGGCTCTGAGCTCCCAGGGGTGGTCTGAACAGCTGGGGGCACCCAGCACCCCTACCCCAACCCACCAGGGTGAGGAGCTCCTTGTACTGTGGATGGAGGACCGGGATAGGCCCACCTGTCCCTCCAGGGCTGCACTTGCTCCATCTGACATTGAACCTGGGGCTGTGTGCAGTAAAGAAGGGAGGCTGTGTGACCCAAGCAAGACTGCACCCCCTCCTCTAGGCCTGGGGCTGTGGGTGGCAGGGCAAATCCACCGTGTATGGGGCTTTCTGGGCACATAGCCATCCTTTGTTTAGCTAGCACCTCTGGCTGGTTTTCTGTTACAACAGCAGAGTTGAGTCGTTGCAGTTTCTATAGAGATCCTACATCTGGCTGGGCCTGAAATATTGACTCTCTGGCTCTTTGCAGAAAATACTTGCCAACACCTGTGAATGTTTGCTCTCGGCTACTGGAAGGAAAAGGGGGTTCATTTCAAGACATGGGGGGCTGGAGCCAGACAACTGCCAGGTCCCCGGGCCCCTCCAGGGACCTGACAGCCCCTGCTTGCCCAGGACCTCACTGTCCCTGTCTCATGCCTATGGCTGCAGGTGTGACTTTCTCCTCCTGCTCCCTGAGCCTCAGATGACACAGAGTCCAGAGAGGCTGAGAGACTGGCCTGAGGCTCCACAGCAGATGAAGGGCAGATTTGAGGCTTGGACCTGGGGTCCCTGGCAGCCAGGCAGAACAGGCCTGTCATCCGGCAGACCTTCTCAGCAGCTCACCTACAGAGCACCCACTCTGAGCCTGGTCCTGTTCTCAGTGCTTCACGTAGACTACCTTACCCCATCCTCACCTGGTAGCTGTGGAGTGCATTTGCTCTTCTGAAGTTAGGGAAACTGAGGCACAGAGAGGTTCAGAAACTTGCCCAAGGATACATAGCTAGCAAACAACAGAGCTGGAGACACCCCCAGATCGTCAGGGGTCAGGGATCGCACTCTGGAGCCAGAGGGTGTGTGGAAGACTCGAGCCCGACTGAGTCCCAGCCCTGGTCTGACCTTTCTCTCCTTGTCCCTGAGCAGTTAGCTTCTGCTCGCCGAGCCTCTGTTTCCAATGTAGAAGGGGCACACCTCACTCACAGAAGGCAGAGGGGATTGGATGAGCCACAGATGCAAAGCTAGTTCCGTGCAGCCAGCCTGCTGCACGTGTTAGCTGCGGCAGGTACCAGGTGCTTACTGGGGTTTGGGGGATATAAACAGGAGAACGACTTTGCCCACAGTCAAGTGAATGACACAAGCAGACCAGCCAGTATTTGCAACCTAAAAAGATCTCGCTCGTCGGCCTTGGAGCAGAGTGCAGTGGAGACCAGAGGAAGCGGTGTAGAAACCCATTCTTCCTGATGGATTTCACTGGACCAGCAGCACGTGTGATGTGCTTCCCAGACCACAGCACCCTTTTTCTTTTTTTTTTTTTTTTTGCAGACGGAGTCTCACTCTGTCGCCTAGGCTGGAGTGCAGTGGCATGATCTCAGCTCACTGCAACCTCCGCCTCCCAGGTTCAAGTGATTCTTCTGCCTCAGCCTCCTGAGTAGCTGGGATTACTGGCGCCTACCACCATGCCCAGCTAATTTTTTTTTTTTTTGTAGTTTTAGTAGAGACAGGGTTTCACCATGTTGGCTAGGCTGGTCTCGAACTCCTGACCTCAAGTGATCCTCCCACCTCGACCTCCCAAAGTGCTGTGATTACAGGCGTGAACCACCATGCCCAGCCAGCACAGTGCTCTTGCATTTGTACCACAGCAGCAATACTTTCAACACGCTGCAGGGGGACGGCCCCTTTGAATGGCCTTTATCAGTGACGATCCACTCCTATAAAACCCCTCACACCCTGAGGCCTCCTTGACCAAGCCTCTTATCTCTGCTTCCCCTTGAGATGGTTTGCAACCTCTTGCCCCTGGGCCCTGATCAGAGGGGACCACAATGGACTGATTCATTCATTCATTCAGTCAGCAACTACTTACTAAGCACCTACTGTGTGCCAGGCGTTGAAGGTACAGTGGCAATCCTGACAGGCAGGTCCCTGCCCTCACTGGGGGCAGACAGCAACAAACAGGCCAATAATGTAATAGGCAGTGATTAATGCTTACAAAAAGAGAAAGCAGAAGATCTATAATTAAGCAAGGTAAAATAAATGTTTATTTTGAGGGGCAGAGGAGATTTATGGGCGGTTACTTTGTTAAGGAGCATTCAGGCAGAGATCTGAAGGGCATGCGTGTGAGGGCCCTGCTTGGGAATGTACCTATCATGTCCTGGGCTGACCGGACACCTCCATGTGCACAACCTGCAGCTTCTTCTAAGGGGCAATGGGACCTGGCTGTGGGGGACTGTGGGCGGAGGAACCCAAGCTGGATTCGCGATCATGCACCCTGGCTCAGGTATCAGCTCTGCTGCTCACTGACTGTGGAACCCTCCGAGCCTGTCTCTGGACCTAAGGAAAGCAAAGCGGCGCACCAGCTGCCTTCTGCACCCTGTCAGTGTGTGTTGGGTTGGGGTGGGGGCAAATGACTGTGAACAGAGTTTCTAAATTGGAAGGGCTGTTCCCAGGGAAAGGTTCAGAGTCGTCTCCTCATCTAATATTTGTCCACAGATCAGTCATGCAGTGAACACGTCCCAGGCACCAGCTCTGGGCAGGTCGTGTGTGAGGGGTGTGGGGGACAGAGGTGAATCAGGTGGGGGAGCCAGCCCTGGAGCCTCCTGCAGGGCGGGAGAGATGGGCACATACACAGCATAGTGGTCCTGAGGATGAGCAGATGGGTAGGGCCTTGCCTTGGTGTTCAGGCAGAGACTTGGAATGTTCCGGCAACGTTGAACTGCTGGATATGGTTGGCGGGTAAGGAGGGAGAAGCGGCCAAGGTGAGACTGAGGAAGAGCAGGCAGGGGCAGCAGGCTGGGCAAGTCTGACCTCCTCCGTGGAGTGGGAGAGGCCCCCACACAGGGTGGTAGGGAGTCCCGCAGCTGTTTGCAGAAGTTCACTCTAGCTGAGCTTGGGCACGGATCTCCGTGGGGACAGAGATGCCGATGGCCTGGGCTGAGGGGCAGAGCAGAAGGGGCTTCAGGTGGAGGAGCCCCGGGACCTAAAGACTGGCTGGACAAGGGAAGGGCTTAGAATGAGGAAGAAGCTCTCCTGATGCCTGGCTTGGTGTCCCAGGGCTGGGGATGGGGAAATGGGCAGTTCTAGAGAAGGAGCGATGTGGAGGGGGGGGGGCTGTCGGTGTGGGGGGCTGTTAGTATGGGGGGCTGTCGGTGTGGGAGGCTGTCAGTATGGGGAGCTGTCAGTGTGGGGGGTTGTTGGTGTGGGGGACTGTTGGTGTTGGGGGCTGTCGGTATGGGGGCTGTCAGTGTGGGGGCTGTCGGTGTACGTGGCTGTCGGTGTAGGGTGGCTGTGTGGGGGGCTATCGGTGTGGGTGGCTGTCAGTGTGGGGGGCTGTCGGTGTGGAGTGGCTGTTGGTATGGGGGGGGC